>NW_008674403.1:135300-196700 GCF_000695815.1 Acanthisitta chloris
GGTTCAAGTCACACCAAAAATTATATTATAAGAGCTCTGCCAAAGATTTCAGGCTGCTTCTGTCAGTCAGCTCAAAACTAGATTGCTTTTTTCCTCCCCTCTTCTTGATTATAATTAATATCCAAAATGGTAGCTGCCTGCCACCCTCCAAAAAATGCCCCCACAAGACCACCCAGAAAACCACCCCAGAGTGAGGAAAGATAGGAGAAGGGAAGGGAGAGAACCTACATGGCAGGAATTGAAACTGTTTTTACCAGGCATGTGAATGCCTTTGGCACTGAACTGTATCTGTCAAGAGAGCAGGGGAAAATGTCTGTTTAACCGAACCATATTGGAGATGGATGACTTTCCGTGCATTAAAAAAAGAACCATTCTCCATATCCAAATATTACAGAGCAGTTATTTCAGTCATTGAATATATGCAGCTCATAATTACCTGCTGCTTTTGAGACTCTAGAGCCTTAACACAGAAATAAGAAATGAAGTTTTAATTTTCCTCAATGTTCAGTAAAATAAAGACAGTTACCTTCTGGTTTGTGCTCACTGTAAGAATAGGGAATGAGCTAACAAATTCCATGGAAGAGAGATTATTTTGTTAATTGTTCTTTGGTTTCCAAGGAAGGAAACACATTCTAGATTAGACTTTGGATCAGTGCATTCAGTTTTTGCTGACATCGGAGGGAGCTGCATGTGTACATTCAGGAGAGGAATTTGACATTTTATCCACACATCTTCTAGTTAATTTTTGTTGGATTAAACCCAATCTTAGGTAGCTTCCCTGGCCCTTGGATTGCATTGGCACTGCAGCTGTGGGGTGTTCTGAAGGTTGCTTGCCTTTTAAGACGGGGCAGTAGTCATGTCAAATGAAATTGCAAATCTAGTTGTTGAAAAAGTAAATTTAAAAAACAATCCATCGAATTGCTTTGTTTCAGAATGCTTTTGCACCCTTGACTGATGCCAAGACTAGGAGCCATGCTGATGATGTCGGTCTCGTTCTTTCTTCATTACAGGCTAGTATATACCGAGGGGGATACAGCCGTTTTGCTCCATACTAAATGACAAAACCATAAAAACCTTCCAATGTGGGGAAAAAGGAAGCTTTCCGAGGCCTGGGTATTGCAATACATGCAGTAGTGCATCATTTTAGCAACTCTAAAAAGAGGAAAAAATTACATTTTTTATCTTATACCTCAGATATTTTGTTCTGTGTATTTTAATATTGTGGGTCTTTAATTTCTGAAGGTTCCGTAGTTTGATTGCTGGCTGTAGAAGTTTTTGTGGTTGATCTAGAAAGCTGCTAGATATGAATAAAAACTGTTTTAGGGCCACAATCAAGAGTGCTATATCATGTAAATGAATTATATATGCTGAATATTAAGCTATCGGGGTTATCACATGTTTTGTAAGAGTGTAAGTGACTACAGTAGTCATTTTTTTCTGCATCTACATTTCTTTTAGTTTCTGAGAGGGAGGGGAGGGGGGGAAATTGGGGACATGGGAATGGGGTTTGGCTAAAATATAAATTAATGAAGCAAAAAGGGGCCCCACTGCACCAACTATCATATATCACCTGTCTTAAATTATTCACTGTTTGTTCAAAGCCAAAGGTTATGTTCTTATTAGGGGTGCTTCTCTCGACACTTGTACATAAAAATCCGATTGGAAGCTGTCCGAAGGCACCCTTTTAAAGCATTCCACCAGGCAGTATTCAGCTATTTAACCATAACTAGTTATTTAGGCAAAACCTGCTAGTTAGACCATTAACAAGCATTCTTTTTATATTTCTTCCAGTAAAATAAATTATTGATATCATTGCTGACTTTTATATTATGGGAGGGAAAAAAAAAACAATAATAAAAAGGTGAAAAAAGCACTGTTTCTATTTTTTTCTTTTTTTTCCAAAAAAAAGAAAGTAATAAAAACTTAAATTCTTTGTACCAGTAAAAAAAAAAAAATAATAAAAAAAAATGTATAAAATTTACATCCGTGCAGTGGAGTTGTTAAGTTCTAGAAATACACAGCCTATGATGCTTTAGATTTAGCCTAGTAGACCAACTGTTAGAGACAGACGTATCATTTTTATGGAATTATATGATAATCATATTCAGATTTATATAAGCATTTTACAAGTATTGCAATCATTGAGTAGAGATAATCATGGTATTTTCATCCGCTTGGTACTTTTTGAAACATGACTGTGTCGTGTAAACAATCTGCAATTTTTCAAGGCATGACAACTTGCCCCAAGTTCATTTCCAAACCAAGGCCGTTTTGCTCAACGTTGGGCCCAAGATAATTTTGCAACTAGGACAAAAAGAAGGACGTTGTCCTGCCCGAGCGCTGCCCGGGGAAGGCTGCCGGGCCGGGCCGGGCCGGGTCGCAGCCGGTGCAGCCCAGCAGATACCTGGGAGGCTGTTTCAAGCATAATTGAAAAATTGCAGTTTGTCTGTGCATATGTTTGGACTCTTTCCATGTTGTCCTGTTTACAAGTTAACCTAAGTTGGGGTGTTTGTCACGGGTCTTCTTGGTTTTGTATTTAAATAAATAAAGCAGCAAACCGTCTCCCGGCGGCTCTGCTGCAGATAGTTATATCCTCATGTGTAACGTGCCTGCCCTACTGGCAAGCACCTTAGTAAATGATCAACTCACCGCTGTGAACCTGCCAACTTGCTATAACAACTCTGCTTTAAAAGAAGTGTTTGTGATCAGGCTTTCTCTTTGTCATCGTATGTGCATGCAGTATGATCAGTTGAACAATAACCATCAATAAAGTTTCACAAGATTTGAAAACAAAGTTTCTGTAGCATTTATATCTAAGAATGAGAAAGAAATTATCTTGAAAATTGAAACAGAGAGAGAAAGAGACTATATTAATCGATGAAAAAATGGGGCAGTAACATATATTTATACTGGTGAGGGAATGAACTGAAATTTATCGAGTTCGATCCCCACGTTTATTATATAAGATATACAAAACAAGCCTCCTATTAAAATGAGAGAAAAAAAAAGGTAAATTTTGTTTAAACACCACGATAAAAGCAACTTGAGAGATGTCTACCAAATGTTAGGCTTCCAATTCAAAGTGTGGATGATGCATCTTTTTTGGAATTGCACACACAAAATGTCTAACGTGGAGAATACCAGAATTTATTTGCAATTTTAATTTCCCTGAGATGGTTTTACAGCTCCCACTCTCCAAATGATTATATGGCGTTTTAGTCTATTAAAATTATCTTGAAAGGTTGAGGGTGCAGCCCATATTAGAAAATATTTTGTTTATGAAGCTCCTACAGTACTCCTAGTAGTCATTTTAAAATGTATGTCTGAAATAGTTATGTAAGAAAAGCATTTGAAATTTTTTTACAATATATATTGGGAATGTTTTCACTTATATAAATAACTACTGATAATATGACTTATGAAAAAAATTATTACTACCATATGTGGAATATAGTGACTTCTAAACAGATTTAAAACAAAAACCCCTACCAACCCAGAAAAATGTGTATATCTGTCTTTAGAAATTAGTGTTTATATCACAACCGTGATTTGTGAATAAAGAAAAATGGTTTGTAATATCAAAATAAAAGCTTAGTCTGAAAAGGTAAAAATACTTTGGTGTTCAAAGTCATTTTGCTTCTCCTTCCCCCCGTGTTGGTCCCAGAGCTGTACCCGCGGTCGCGGCGTCGATGCCGCACACGATGTGCTCCCGAACAGATGTGCCATTGCTGAGGGTCCTGGTGTCATTCCCAGCTGGCAGCAGTGCCAGGGAGCCCACGGGGCTGGTTCCTGCCCAGTGTGCCAGTCCTTGCTCCTGGGGCGTGCAGGGTTTGCTGTCTGTGTGTCTGTCTGTGCGTGTGTGTGTGCGGGTGGCACAGGGCAACAACCCTGTCAGCAGGGTCAGGCCTGGCTGCAGTGCCAGAGGACAGAGTGCTAAGATCCACCACGGGGCTGGGTTGAAGGTTTGCTTCCAAAAAATTGCAAGGTTACACCAGTGTCAGTTGGATTGTTCAGGCAACACTGCATGCTACGTGAGGAAGAATTGGGTTTTGTTCATAGGAAGAAAAAAAGGCATCTTCCAAACTTCCAAATTCCAGTTAGGCTCCCATTTAGCTATTGCTTTCATGGATGGCTTCTACTTCCTTGCAGGGAAGAAAGCAAAGATAGCTGCTCGAGAAGGCTCCTCCTGCTCACTCCCAGGTTTGCTGCCCAAGCCACAGGAAAGATGTTAAGTGCTGTAGGTCTAGACTTGCCTATCACCCCAACACATGATGAGGCTGAGGAGTTTAACATGCCTGAGCCATGTCACACACATGCCAACAGAATCATGGGACTCTTCTACCTGGAGTCCTGCTCTACTGTAATTTAGCAAAGGAAGAGAAGACAGAAAGATAAGGGATTCAATATTGCTTGTTTAGTAGTTTAGTGGCAAGTTTCATTTGAGCAAGTGCTTACATCCTTCTGGGAGGCTGAAGAGAAGAAACCCTGATGTTTGCCAGGAATGGTGGGGAGGTATTATGCTATGCTTGATTGATATCTTTATAGGAAATATAAGCACTCAATGTCCTCCTTGTCAATAAGTGCTCTCCTGCATGCCATGCATGATGGATATATTGGCAGTGCTTCCTCCTGTGGCTGGATGAAATGATCTAAGTAGTAATACTGATAAGGTTTGGATCAAAGGCAGGTGAGCAGCATGTGAACAGGTAAATAAAAGTGGGAGACACAGACACACACAAAGACCGTGAAATGCCTTGTAATTTTCACTTGGTTGGATTCATCTGCTGCTGTCTGGTCCCAGTATTTATGACTTAATGCAGCAGTGCTTCCTTTCTTAGCCAAGTAGCCAACACATGCTAAATTAATAACAACTTTGCATTTATTGAACAATTGGCCAGAGAATAAGCAAAGCATCATGTGTAACCTGAAGGCAAAAGAAAGAGACAGAAAGCTTTTCAGGGTAAATTTTTTTTTCCAATATTTAAAGTTCTAATACAGCTTAAATTGTCTAGCAAACATTAAATTGAATCTTCATAGAAAAATCTTAGAACTGTCCCTGTATATTGTGTCCTGTACCACTCTGTCCTCGGTCAGCTTTAAGGGCATCCACGTTGCTTATTAGCTTCCAGTTTGGATAGAATTTTAAGGTGGTTATTTTTTTTTTAACTAGAATTTAATTTTCTTTAACTTTCTGGGAACCTTGTCTTCGGTCTCACTCGCTGTCATGCTGTATTGCTGTTTCTTCCCTCAAGTGATTTTTTTTTTGCAAGTTTGACATATTCTTTTTACCACATTTTTTCAGTTTTACAGTACAGATGCGTGAGGAAAAAAGGCTGTGCAAATCATTTCCTCCCTAAAGTAGAGCTGAAATATCATCGTTTTGGTAGGTGGAGGGGAAAGAAGAAAAAAAAAAGAAGAAAAGGAGAATAAAAAAAAAAAGCAACTTTGTTTCAGTGGGAAGAGGAGATTTGAGTGGGAGGTGAGATCAGAAGGGAGACAATGATTTTGGGAGATCTTTGAAGAATTTATGAAAGTGTCATCAAAAACAGTCACTTTACCAGTATTATAAAAGTTTATCTTGATGCTTCATTTATACCTAAAGGGCATATGCTTCACCTCTCTCTATAACATGAGCTTTATACCAAGTCTTTCCAGACTTTCCAGGCAGCTTTCATGCCTCTCCAGCACTTCTCTAGTGCTCTGCATACCAGTAATTGTCTTGCAGCTCTTCACAAAAAGCACAATGGACACTGATTAGGATCAGAAAAAGATATGGGTAGTATATGTCAGTATAGCATCAACTTGAACCTTTTCTCTTCATGAGGTAAGACCAAGATGAACGTGAGGAGGAAAAATATTAAAAGTACTTCTGGATCCAAGTGCTAGTCCTTATTTTCTTACTTGGAAAAGAAAGGTTTTCATTTTGTGATGGTTTGTAGTTAACTCTGTGAGTACATTTTCTGTATCCACATGAACAAATCCTGAACCTGATGAAATGGCAGAGTAATTGTAATAGTAATGGGACTACCCTGCTATAGCTGGGCTGGGATACAGCTCCTCCCTGGCAGCAAAGCCATGAAACACAGATTATTTGTGAAAAGCAAATGCCCTGAATGATATCCATGAATGAACCTGGAAGCATCAATGTCATTCTAGGTGTCCAAGCAGGCAGCATTGAGGGCCAGGAGCTCCTGTTTAGCTCTCTACTGTAGATGCTACCAAACTCTTCAGCTTCCTCCATAACGTCCTGCCAGGGCACTCAAGGTAGGTGACCTTGGTTTATGTACCTGGTTAGGTAGGGGTACAAAGAATGAGTTTTGGGTGGAAGGTGCAGGTGATTTCCATGCTCACTGAAATCATGTTCAAAGCACCCACAAATATATGTGGGAGCTTTTTTTAAAAAAGTATTCCCTTGCCTCAATACAGGAATTTCTTTTCTGTATGTAGCTGCCATGTGTGTATTGGGGTAGGTTGTCCTCAGTTCTTCTGTTAAAGACCTTCCATTTTACTTAATTACTCATAGAGAAACACTTCTACAATAGCCTGTTGATTGGGACTAGGCTCTGGATTCCACTGGAAAAGTCTTCCACTATCCTATTGCTTGCTTGGAGGGGATCAGGTGACAGTGCAGTGTCCATTCTCTTTCCCACGAGACAGGTTGGCTCCTTGTAGTTCCTGATTCCAAAAGAGATTTACAGGTGAAAATCCAACCTGGAGAAAAGCTTGTTGTTGAAGGTACTTCAGAGCTCTCCAGCTTGGGGCTTATCCCTGTTTGTGGGTGGGTTGGGTTTGCTCTCTGTTAACTTGGGCAGACTGTGCCTGGCCAAGTTAATGATTCCATTTTTTAGCTAAAGACCTCTAAGTCAGGAGTTCAGCGCATAGGAAAACTGCTAAATAAAACATAAATGAATGCAAAAAGAATCATTTAATGGACATTATGAAAGAACAGTAAACCAAACAGTTCAGTCCAATGGATGATGTATAACATCTAAACAAATATGACAACTAATTAAGGATTAGTTGCTGCGTTTTGGATGACAGGCCTGATAAAAATGAACAGCTAGGTTATGTTGGGGGGAAAAAAAAAGCTGTATTTTGCAAATGTCAGGCAGACAGCTCAGTAAGCAGAAAAGCTCAGTTATCCAATTAAAATAAATGTGCAGTGTTCTCAATATAAAGAGCTAAAGCATCCTTATGTTGAGGAGTTAAGATCCTGAAATATAAGTGGAACAAAAACTGCTCTCTATAAAGATTAATGTAATCTATCAAGATTAACATTTTGCATGCTGGCAAAGGCAGATAGTAATGTGTTTCAATCCTGAAATTGGAAACATTAGACTATGATCAGTACCAATTTAAACCCCAAGTAACCCCAAATATTGAATTGAATTCATTATTTACAACCACAATGGGCTAATAAACTTGCCCTGATGGCTTCTGTGGGAAATAGATATCTACAGTAGGTGCTATCGTATTTCCCATAATCCTTTCTGGTATGTCATATAAAATGTAATTACAAGTTGCATAAATGTAATTTAGGAAAAAGTCTTCCACTAGAAGTAGTTTGGATTTATTCAGGAGTTTGATTCCTGTCCTCAGAAAGATTAAGGATGGTCTGTACATTGTCATGAGAGAGGCCACAAAGTTTCAAGCCCACCAATGGGGGACATAGTTAAACCTCATTTTTTGTTGTTGTTGCTTCCTAGCAAAAGGAGCTTTATTGCATAATAATGGAAAACGAGCAGTGGGAAGGGATCACAGTAACAATTAAACTAAAAACTAGGTTGCACTTGCTTTGTGGGAGAGAAGAGTTCACTATCTGGACCTCCAACAGAGCATATCTTTTTAAGTCAAGATTTAAACCTGCCCTTTCATGCAGGTCTCTAAAATAAGAATTTCTAACGCTGGAAACATGCAACCACACAAAATCTCTAAAAGGCTATTCAATTCAAGATATTTTCAACACAATTAACATGAGGCAGATGGATTTTCTGGTGCTTTATAAAGCAGAAAACAAAGCACTACTAGAACGAAGGCTTTACCAGGGATATTAAAATGAAATGCAAGTTTCTGAGGTGCCTGACTTATAAAATAAAATCTGTCAAATGTTGAAGTGAGAGGTGATATCTTCGCTCTGCAGTGCTTGAGAAAGCAAGGAAGATCATGGCTGTAACACTCCCACCTCTGTTTGATTTTTGCCACCCACAGAATTGCCACCTTTTTAATGAAGTGAGCAGTTGCACTTGCAGCTCTGAGCGCCTCTGCTGTCCTCACCTTTATTCTTTTAGAAGCTTTGTTCCACGTCTTCTTGGACACAACTTTTGATGTTCACCCAGAAGGGCAATGATCTAACTCCCTATTATTTGAGAAGAGTGATAGCCCAGAGATACAGACAGTGTTAATTTACAGATTCAGCTGATGACCTGTGTAACTGAGGTTTCATCGCAGACTTGACAGATCTGGAGCCCTGTTGCTCCACAGTTTAAAAGCAAACAAAGTTCTTTCAGAAAAAAAATAGCAAGCAAGAGAGGAAAAAAATAGTTTCATCTGTGAAGCTGAAAAGCAGCTTTTATTGGCAGCTCTCATATGCTAAGAATAGAGAGAGAAATATGCATGTTGCTACAGCTGGTAAATTCTGCTGGAGAGACAAGAAATTCCTCAGGGATGTCTCTAGATGCTGATACATCTCTTTTTTATTTTTTCAGTTTTTACACAGGACCCTCTGCTAAGCCATGCTATAAAAATTCAGCATTTGCCCCTGACTTCACTCAGCTTTGACCCCTAATGCCTGTTTCCTACGACAAGAACATCTCTAACCCTAGGTATGTGGGACATCACTTGTGCACTGGGGTTCAGAGGACACATCACCAGAGCATGCTGTCCCAGCCATCCACTTTGAATCCACTCTGAAATCTCCTACCTCTGGAAAATAAGAAGTGGCAACATGAATATGATAAGCAGAGCAACATGGCCTACTTTTTGATAATCTTCTTTTATAGCTTTATTCTCGGTGGCTTTGAGGGGGAAGTCAATAGAGAAATCATTTTGCCCAGTGCCAAAATAATGGAAATACATGCAAATTTGTGCTCTCCTCCAGTTGTCTGTCTCTTTGTCATTTAGTCAGCTTAATCCTGTCACTGCTGTGTAGAATTTTACCTGTGTGGAGCCCAGCATAGGATTGGGGACAGGAGAATAGGATGTCATTACTGGAACACCCTAAGAAACAAATCCCCAGTAAAAATGAATTCTTGTAAGGCAACTGGAGATTTGGGAAACTGAAAACCAAGTAACTTACTCCTACTGAAGGTCAGAAGGAATTAGGTACCAACAAATACCATGGTTAGCATTGATCTGCCCAAACTGAGTGGGAGATCTTCAGAACATTGTCATCACACTGCAAGCTACAGACAGGATTACTGGAAATTCCCCAGTGCTGCTTGCATTGAGAATCTTCTGGTGTTTTCAAGTTGATTTCTACAAAGCACACTCAGGGTTTTAAGAGACTGAAATCACCTAAAGAGGTATAGTCCAACTTTGAGAAACACATTTAGATCTTTGACAAAGGACAGTTATAACTTCTTTTTCTACAAATATGAAAGTTCTTCTCCCTTCTAATTTCACTCCTAAGCATAAATATTTTCTTCTATGCATTGTCGGAATTACTTTTAAAGATTAAAAAAAGAGGGGGGGAAAAGGGAAAAGTAAAAAGATAGAACGTGTTGGTAGTTCCTCATCACCATTCAGAGGACTAGGATATTGCCCATGATGTGCATCTGCAAAACATCCAGGACTTCTCCCTATAGGTGGATTTGCTTGTAATTATGATGATTTTACTGGAAGTCTTACTGAGGTTACAAAGATTACTTCTAAAAGACATCAACTGTGATTGCACTGTTTTCAGTCATAATTGCATTCCTACAGTGCAACTTATGAAAGTTTTCTGAGACCTTATTTTTGTATTTGATCCAGGAGAAGCAGTTTGCTTAAATAACTCAACTCAGTGGGATTTTTTTGTTGTTCTTCCTTTTAAAGACTCTTCTTTTTCTTTTTTTTTTTTTTACAATTCCTATTATGAAATGAGGAGACTGAGAGGATCAAACAGCAAGTAAAGATTTAAAGAGCTAAAGAGCGTAACACTGAGTCTGGAGCTGGGGGAAAAAAAACCCAACCCAAAACACAACAAAACAAACAAAAGACCAAAGAAAACCCCCAAAGAGTCATACTCTCTAAGTACATTAAGCTGACTTTAAAAGAGAGGAATCCCTTTGGGCTCATTTTTAACTAACTATGACAGCTATCTTTCATGAGAAACTTGGGAGAAAAGGGATGGACAGGCAGAGGAGCAGCCCCCAACAACCTTGCAGAGCCATTCTTCCCAAAAAGCACCTCCTCCAGTGCCGAAGAGCTTAATGCAAAGCCATTTTACATCGTAACAGAGACCCAGCTGTAGCCACCTCCTCTTCCAAAGGAAGGTTCCTCTGCCTTGCGAAGAGCACAAAGGCACTTGCATTTCACTCTTTGTAGCCAAGCCACGTGGCAAATGTTAGTCATTTGGGTTTTAAAGCCTTTGTTCTTAGCCCTTGACTGATATATAGCACTGTGACAGGCATAAGTTTTCTCCTTATTCAGCATGAAATTAACTTGACATGTTCAAAGAAGCAAAACTATCAAGCTAGGATCATAATCAGTGTTAGCTTCTTCAGGGGAATCTTCACAGTCAAACACTAAAATGTAATCTGTACATGCAACGACTCCCACGAGCACCTCTGGCACTGTGTTGGCTGTTCCACACATGCTCCAGCTGCCCTTGCAAAGGGGCAAACCAAAGAATGAATATTCCTCCTGCCCTCTCCCTGCCTTCCCACAGTAGCCCCAAAGATGTCACAAGCCAACCCAAATGCATTGTTTTAAATATGCTTGTAATGAGTAAATGCATCCACGGCCATTTGGAGCTGGTATTTCCAATGTTTAAGTGCCTTTTGGGAAGCTTTTAGGCTGAAACGTTGCTGTTAAGACACTGAAATATTAGTAAATCTTGCAAACGACACAAGTTCTAATGTTGCTCATTTCAGCGCTGCTGCATGCTGTGCTAATGACCCGGTGACTGGATTTTCTGCTTTTGAAAGCAGAGCTATATGCTGTAAAACTTTCATCTAAGTTGAGCCGCCTCTCTCTAATGAATTTTTTATTTGTTTACTTGTTGTTTCAGTAGAATTTAAAAGTAGCAATTAAAAAAATCCAACCAACCAAACCCTCACCCTCCAACAAGGAACTTGCCTTAATTCAAGATCTAGGATAATGATGGGGAAAGCATCATGCTATGTCCAGTAAAGTGGTAAGAAGTAAAGGCAGATGAATCAATATGCTGATGTTTTACATGCACAGAAATGCAGAATTCATGTGATGATGGTATCCATTCACATTGGCCATCACAGCTACATTTGCCACATGGCTGTACGTGACTCCACTCTGTCACTCTCTTGGAAATTCCTGTTGTCCTTTGAACCCAGACCCAGCTAACTCTCCAATTCCAATGTGGTTTGCTTAGTACAGGTCTCAAGACCTCTTGAGTTTGGCTGTGCCAGGCAAGGGTGGCTGAGCTGGCACATTTGGAGTCTCCACAGTGGTTTGAAACAGAGCCTGAGCAACCTGTTCTACCCTCTGGCTTCCCCTCAACAGGAGCCCCCTGAGCCTCAGAAAATAGGCCAGGAATGAAAAGGAAGCTGGAGTAGACAGTGAGAGGACAACCCCTGAGTGAAATGAAGACCAAGCCAAGCCAACTGTGCAGGTGATGCCTGGGGACACGGGTGGTGCCCTGTGATAAGGAGGGGGAGTTTGGGAGCCAAGCTGCAACCCACATGGCAGCTGGCAGTGCAGAAGTTCTCCTCTGCCTTCAGTTGGGAAGAGCTGTGTGATCCTGGAGGACCACAGGCATGGGTAAGATGCATTACAGTTCCTATGACCGAGGTCAATGCTGTCATCTCTTCTCATTCTGGTGGAGCTCACAGGGGGAAAGGGTGGACATGGTGATGCTCCTGGCACTACCACCTGCACACAATCCAGGCCCCAGGACACCATTTGTCCCAGGGTTTGCTTTGCTCAGGAATAGAAAAAATACTCTGTGTGCAAAAGTAAATAAAACCTCCCAGCACTTCTGTTTAAAAAGATGACACCCGTGTTCACTGCATTTATTTACGGCAGAGCTGGTCAAAACAATGTTATTAGAAAAAAGATAGGGTTGAAACATAGTTATTCTTGCCTTATTTCTGAGGCAACCGTAAAGATAAAAGTTGCTCAGCTTAGGGGAGTTGATAAAAATCCTGTGGAGTGAAATACATGACTGCAGCTTTCCCCTCCCCACCCCATCTCAAACCAAATGCCAACACATTCCTCCAGAGCATGGCAGGGTCAGGCCAGGAGACATCTTCCCATGGCCAGCAGTGACACTGTGCCTGTGCTGTGCTCAAGACTGGGGTGGCAGTGGGGTCTGGTTTTTAATCTCTAACTGAAGCCCTTTGAGATGTTCTGTGCCACTCAGCCCCTGGCACAAGCCCAGTAAGGAGCCTCTGCACTGGTTGGAGGGGTAAGACACAGCAAACATAGTTCCACACGTGGAACAGAGAAAAAGACATTGGTAATTTGGCTATGGAGAAAGAGCAGAAAAGTGCCAACACTCACCCCACAGAAGGGTTCAGTTTTACTTCTCTCCATCTTTTCAATGCTAGAGGATTACAGCTCAGCTCCACACAAGGTAGTGATGGTGGTGGGGAGGGGGATGCTGTGGTGCAATGGCTAAAATGAGCTGTGGGAGGGGAGGACTGGGAGAGGCAGAAAGCTTTGCAGAAGTGTGACCAGAGGCAGTGTGGACCAGCAGCCCAAGGCATCTTCCTGTGACCTTCAGTGGCCTCAAACTGGCAAAGAAACCTTCTTCTCCTCCCCAGCCTTTGTTTTTTTAAGCTACTCTTAGTTCCAAAACTTAATATTAGAGCTCCAAAAGTAGACAGAACAGTGTGTTTTGAGAGCTGTAGGTCTTTATTATGGTAAAATCATAACATCTAAAATCCAATTCAGCCCTTGCTATAAATAAGTATAATGAAGAATTTAATGATATTTCCACTAAAATTAGTCAGAAGGCAAACTTTAAAAAATGACACAGATCATTAACTGGGAACATTTCTCAGAAGAGATTTGTTATATTAAAAAGGCACTGAAATTACTAGCGTTAATCAACTGTATTGTATTAAAAACTCTGTATAGATTAATTAAGTAGTTTAAATATGAAGAAATAAAAAAAATGGGGGTATAGGGGAATCACAGGCTCCAATCTGAGTCTCCTGCCATGCTGCTTCCCCTGAACTTTTTAAGCACCTAATTTAGTAAGAATTCAATTTAAATAATTATTCTTGGCTGGTCTAAGCTGTTTTTAATACCCCATTTCATATGTAAGTACATTTCTGGCTATGAGAGTGGCTTCACTTTTCATTTACTTCCCTCATACACAGACATTTGAGTCCCTGGGCTGAGTCAAGTCAGTAAGGGCCAAAGAGGGTCAGCAAAATACATTTAATACTGTTTCTGAGCTATTTAGCTGTGGTTCTTTGCCTACAGGACCTGGCACTTCTAGGTGATCTCCCCCTGGAACAAATCTGGGTTTGTTTAGCTGCAGATAAGAAGAGCATTCAGCTCATACACCTAAAACTTGTATTTGTGGATGAGGACAATTTGCCTCTGCACTGCTGCTCCCTGGGGTACCAGGCACTTAAAACAACCTCAGTTCAAAGCACCAACTTTCAAAAAGCCCCAAAGCTGTAAAATAGGCAGGCTGCATTTTATCTTTCTCCTTGTGGGAGACATAGAGCAGCTCCTCTCTCATCCAGGCTAAGACAGCCCGGCACAGCATTAGACAGAAAGGTTATTCTGTTGGTGGAACAGCAGCAGGATCAGGCCCAAGTAACCTTGTTAACACAGCCAATGGCTCCTCTACCAACCTGCCTCATTGCCATATCCATGATATACAAGATTAGAATATTCACTGTTAACTCTTGCAGAAAAATGTACTTTGCTATTATGGTGCAGGAACAGCAAGCTTGTATTTTCCTGCTTGAATGTTGCCATGTTTTTCCAGGCCTTTGCCAAATCCATTTGCACCAACCAGTAGTATTTCAAGGACTAGAAAAAATAACAGCTGTGCTCCCTCAATTTACAGCACATAGACTATAAAGAGGAATCTGTAAGAGGGGTCAACAAAGCTGTTCTCATCCAAGCTCCAAGAGACACAGTAAAAGTGTCTTTTCTCATATAAAGACAGAAAATGAAATGTATAAATGAAGAAAACTTAAACCTGTCTCCCTCCTGTCCGTGAACAAGTCAGAGCCACCTAACCAGATTGAGAGGTGGCTAAGACAAACTAGAACCATCTGTTTGCTGTTCCCAGTCCTGTGTGCACCACAAAAGAAATTTCCTCCAGAGATCCTCTGTTTCAGAAACTGCTCTTGAAAAGGCAGCCCAGAAGTAGAACATTTTACTGGTTTAAACTGAATGTCTGAACTTGAAAGCTGGGAGACTTAGAGATTTTTTTTTTAAAACAGGCTTAGCATTAACAAAATAATAAAAAAGAAATCATTCTTGTGCAGTTTGACTGGTTCAGAGCAGGAATTATCATATAGCCTTGTCTCCTACTTTCTTATTTCAATTGCGTGGGGCTTTAAATGGTGCTGGGTAATACAACAGAGTGTGTGTCAGAAACAGGTCACCAGCTGATTTTCTGCAGCTGCTTTATAGAAACATATATTCCTTAAACCTCAAAAGCTCTTCAGCCAAGTCCCCAGTACTGGAGGAGCTGTTGTATGTACCAGGTTTGTTATAGCGCATCTCACATTCTGGGCACAACTCTTTAGCTGTGTGATAAAAATACTGACATAGATTCATGTAAAATGCAATAACCTAAAATGTTTGTAGCCACATAGTATCACTCAAACAGAATGAGGTGCCCTCATTTATTTATTTGATTTGATTTTATGGAGACACTAAATCAGAGATTGCCTTCACCTGTGAAGTTCAGCTTAATGGATACACTTGTAATTATTTTAATTGCAACATCTGGACACTGTCTCATACTGGAATTAGGTTTATGCTACATGCAAAACTTTTGTTTTCCAATGATTTCAAAACAGCAATCTAGGCATTTTTTTCAAGCAGTCTTGGCTTTTCTCTTTTGTTTGTTTTGACTTCTTCCTCCTTTAGCAGTGCTCATTTTACTATTTCTTACTATTGACCAGGGAGTAAGGTAAAAACCTCAAAGTAGCTACACCTGTTTTTACCTCCCAGGCACATTTCAAGGTGGATCTCCTGATGAAGCAAAGCAGCTTGTGAGGAGCTAGGCAAAAGGAAGAGGCTTTACAGAGCAGCATTTTGGCTCCTGTGAGTAGTGTGGTGGCCATAAGGTCATTTCTCAGGCATGGGGAAACCATGGGAATCAGAATGCCTTTTTATCTTTTTGGGGAGAAAAATATTTTGGCTGTGAAGACATTTGTGCCTCAAGAGACAAATGGCATGGGTGAATGTTACTTGATGCAATCAAGTCCCTGTTTGTTCTACTTTGCAACTTTTGTAGAGACAGATCAAAAAAGAAAACTCAGTCTCAGAGTTGGCCCTGAATAGGGAGGAGGTGGAAGATTTGGTGGATGTATCCTGTCGAAGGATATCTGGTTGGATGAAGTGATTTGGTTGTTTGCTCAGGTCCTTTCCTAGCAGTGCTGCCATTCTTGGCAGGCAATCAACACTTCAGCTGCCTTTAATAGCTGCCTCTTGCAATATGTGTGGTATACCCCACTAGTTTTAGTGAGTTAACAACTCATACTCTGCCTGTTTGTGCTGCAAGCTCATCCAGCAGAAGTGAACAAGTATTTTTGCCCCAAAGCTGCTCTGATTATGGGGAAATGTGGTCACTTGATTAGAAACTTAAAGTGATAATTTGGCTCAAGAACTCACATAAACTGGAGCATAAACACTGCATTGGCTTTTTTTGCTATGGCTGGGAGGTGCCAATTAAGCAAACTCCAAAGTTCTGTAAGAGGCCATCGAGGTCAAAACTGAAAAGCTGTGAACCCAGAGGGAGGAAGGAGCATTAAGATGGGTCAGCTGTGACCCTGCATTAGGAGCAAAGGTCTTAATTCGTGAAGCAGCCTCTTAGAGTCAGCAACAGAAGTCCAAGCTTGCCAACAAAATATCTCTAGAGGATGTTTTCACTGCCTTAGAAGGAAGAGAAAAGGATCATCCATGTGCATACCTCCACAATGGATGAAAAGGTGTGAAAATTCCCTCTAAACTGCCAGTTTGTTTTCTCTGTTTGTAGTTGAGGGGCTCTTAATCTCTTCTTCAGCAGCAGCAACTGGGGCTTGTTCTGTGATCTTGGTGGCTTTTGGGTGGCACCTAGTCACTGATGTTACTGAAAGGAAAGCTAACAGCAGAAATAGGAGAAATGTCTGGTTTATAATAAAGAAGCCACGTTCTACAGAAATATTTAACTCCAGGCTGAGTGATCTGACCACAGGTGTGCTCCAGGAAAGGTTTGTTATGTCCCTCACTGGTGCTCACTGACCTTGGCCTGCCTTTCCCTGCTGAGGGAAGGTGATCCTTACTTGTAGGCAACAGGCAGAGCAAGTGTGGATGGGAAACATGATGCAATCACACAAACATATACTTTAGGGTAAACCATCACAGTCCAAGTGCCTCATATTCAGGCAGAACTATCAATGCAGCATGGAAATAGGCCTCAAAGTTACTGTATGTCAATGATGATTGAGGACCAGACTACAGGACCATCAGGCAGTGTGTCCTCACAGTCCTTCATACTGTATTTAGGAGAAAAAATAATAGCCAGTCTGTGAGTTGCTGAGATTTTTCAATTGTCTGAAGTGATGCAAGGAACCAGTGCTGCTTAATGAGGTTTTGTGGTTTCATTGCACGTGTTTCATTTGAAGGTAAAGAGTATTTGCACAGGCACTAAAATAGAGTGGAGAAGAACTGTACAGAATTTATGCTGCCCCTAGGGTTAAGAATGTCCATATCTGACGGTTTATGTCCACCTTTTCTTGCAGAAATGTTTGTGGGGTGAATTTTAAGTACTTTATCATGTGCAGGATTTGTAAATGCACAGGAGACGAGTTAGGGTCCTTGTACTTTTAGGATGGTTGTTGAAAGGCTGGTGTTTTCAGGAATCCTATGTACTCATGTAGCAGATTTAGTTCTAAGATGTATGTGCTGAACATGCTGCATTTGTGCTGCCTAATTCTGATACATCCCCAAAATTAAACTTGCTATGCAGAAATTGAGAGTCTGCAGACTTGAGTTGCAGCTTCTGGAAACAGGGAATGGATTCCTGTCCTCACACAAACAGTTAGCTTTTATTTTCTCTGGTTTAAGATGTCATTGAGAGCTTTAAGCATAAATAATTTTGAAGAATACAATCACTTCTAGCCTGAAAGTTGGATGTTACTGAAGGAAAAAAGAGATTTCTTTTTGTATAAAGAAGCTTAATTGGAGACTGTGACCAGGAACTTTAATGGAATGTTTAGGTTCTTATCCAATCAGTGAGTGCTCAGAAATACAGTACTTCAGCAGCAGTTTGCATTAGTGGTAAACAACCATCATGATGTTCTTGCTTTTTTTATTACAGGTTAAATGTTCTGTGATGCAGAACTGTTGGTTCTGTTTGTGCATTGCTATGGCTTGAAAGTGAAGGAGCTGCTGAGAAGAATAATTTTTGTAAGGAATCCCTTCAGAGCCCCTCAGCTTAGGGCTGGGTTCTCCATGCTGGAGTGCAAGTTCTGAGTTTGGCAGTAGGATTTCACCCTACCCTTCCCTAAAAACTGTGCATGCATCTCTGCTACTCCCACCCCTTTTTTAAAGTTAATAATTAGGTCATAACTAGAGTTGTACAAAAATAGGAAGCTGCAAAGAGAAAGCATTCAGTGCCAGCACTGGGTTAGTGCTGGAGACCAAATGATGAAAACAGAGCAGATCAAACCCACTTGAACCACAGTGATTTCTTGCCAGTCAGGCATTAACAGAGTGTGCATTCAGTCCTGTTAATGTGCTTCAACTTTTTCTCTGTTAGATAAGAAAGTTGTATTAACATTTCTGTGTATTCTGCCTCTTCCAGGCAGCACTACAAGCTTGGGGCTGGGGACTGTATTCCCATACAGGGTAGACACTTGAACAAAAGTGCAGCTTTAAGATCATCATTGTTTTGACCTTTCTTCTCCTTTTCTGCTCAATTCATACTGTGATCAATCAATAGCTGCTGTGGGAACCCTGGGTCAATATAATTTAAACTGGTTAGTATGTCAGGATGATGCCACTTCAAACACTGAAACACTGAAACCCCGCTGTCTAAATAAAAAAAAAAGGTAGGAGAGAGGAAAAGACAGATATTTTTCTTTGAAACATTTCTGAGCTGACAAGTCTGGATTTATGCTGATATAAATTATTCTTATAAAAACAGAGACAGACAACAATCCCTGGGAGAACTGCTTCCCTAATCTCAAGGAGATCTGAGGAGAAGCCCAGAAGATGCTATGAGAATGTGAGAAGTTGGCTTTGCCTCTCCCTTGACAGCTTAGTTTGAAGAGCTCTGGTTCATTAAACCTAAACATAATGCAGTTGCACCCCAGACTTCTGGCTTAGAAAGCAGCATGAGTTTGTTACAAAACTCCTTCTTTGACCAAGCTTTTGTTTTCCCTTGTAAGAAAAATGTGTTATCTTAGTAGTGGAGCTCTTGGGCACCTGTAGGTGTTGGGAGGTGTTCAGGCTGTCCCTTCCTGACTGGGGTAAGCCTTCCCTTCATGGGATTTATCCAAGGCATTTACTATTTTTTTGTAAACAAAGAAAATCTTAGCTTGCAGACTTAATGGAAAACATGAACCATCTGTGAATGTTACTTGCAGCTCATTTACTTCATTGGCAAATATTAAACGGTGTTGTAAAGATCCACTGAAATTATGGAAATGGGTTTTAACATTAAAATCAAAGTGCAATTAGAACATTTCACTGCATAATTGTTTGGCAGGCTAAGCTAGTAAAGCAGAAGATACCCAGCTTTCTGATTTATTGGTCACAGGTTGTTTCTTTAGAACTACAGAAGCTGAGATCCATTTTAGTATTTATATTTTTTAAATGATCTCCACAATTATGGAAAGACAGCGCTCACACATCTTGGGGTTTATTTTGTATGACTGTGTTTTACATTTCCAACCTGTTCTCTCCTTTTTTTTCCTAACCAGCATAAATTGGAACCTGCATGATTTAGGGGCAGGGGTAGAGACAGCAGTACCTTCACTTTTTCCCTCTGTGCATGTCCTTCTCTGGAACATATAGCTTATTTGTTTTTCATTACTATTCAGACATAAGAAATAATGGTTAATCCCCAATGTGGCCCAGAGTGTTTTGTAAGTAAACACCATGTTGCTACAGACTTATAATCAATCACAAAACATATCAGTTTGTACCACCTTCAGAACTGAAGAGATTTTTTTTAAAAAAAAACTGATTTAGTATTGAAATACCTAAAAATATTTTATATCTATGTAAAATATAGTGTTAAGATGGCAATTTATTTGCCAAAAAAATGCTACAATTGGTCTCTGCTTTGCTGTTTCTTATGAAACAATGAGGGATTATGATAGGTAAGTGCTGGCCAGTGATGCATAGAGTCCTTGTGCTTTTAATTTATGTATGGAGTGCTCGGAGTAAGAATATATTTACTGTTTCATGCAGCTGAACACTAGGAGCTCAGCCCTGGGAATGAAATAACATGTAGTTGAAATTACTGCACAGTTGTTTTTAGTGTAAAAGCTTTTCAGAGATTGTCTTTTTTGCTCAGTGTTTGTACAATAGGGTCCTATTTGGGGCTAGGTTCCCAGGTGCTATTGTCATGCAAATAATCTTTTTTTTTTTTTTTTACATGCACACTGTGAGCCCCAGTTTAGCTTCAGGAGTAAATATTTAAGTACCTTAATATTGAACATTTGCTGAATGCCTTAATATTCCTGGTATAATGGTTTAGTTTGTTTATTTGTAGAATAATGTTAGTCTAGGGGTGAGGGGGAAGCGTGTGTGTTACCGAGATGACGTCTGGACTCCTCAGGACTTTGCTGGATAGGGTGAACAAGAATTACAGCAGGAAATTTCAGCTCTAAGGTGAAATTACATTAGAATATTGTTCCTATGAGGGCAGAGGCATACTGCCAATCAGTATTAAAGTGACTTACATCTCAGGGAGCATTGATGCTCTGTAGATGATCTACATTGCTGCTCTATTGGAGTTGTGCAGTCTCTGGGCATTGCAAATTACTGAAGGTGTAGCAAAGCAACTCTTGTAGCTTCTAGCATTACAGGTGGTGCAGACATGAAGCATGTTCCCATAAGCACACAAGGATAATGCTAAAAACTCAAGTTTTTCCATGCTGGTTGGTTCAAAGCCAGGTGTTAGCTGTGGCTCCTGCAGTGGTTGGGGTGCTCCAGCAGCACAGCAAAGCTGGATGCCTCCAGCCTTTGTTCTACCTGCTAACCAGGGCAGAATATTTATGTCCCAGTAAATGCTTTAAAAACAGATAGGTATTGGGCTTTAAAAGGATCTTGGATTCTGTTTGTTTCTTTTAATTTGAGCAGGATGGTATTCAGTGTAATTTGGTCATGACAAGCAGTTCTTATCTCATGGGAGTTTGGTACGTAAAGCTCCCATGGGTTGAGGCTGTTACCAGCACACTGTTCTTCAGTTGTTGAAAAAGGACTCAAGAAAAAACTGGGTGTTGTTCAGCTACTATCTGCTAGCAATCTTAGAAGCAAGCCCTTCATCTGACCCTTCACAGCCACTGTGCCCACTGAGTTTGTTTGCTCTGGGAGCAGTAGCTCTGCTGGAGGTGTCATCTGCAGGTGCTTCTGTTGGGTGCAACCTTCACAAGAGATGAGCAGGTGCTGGTGATAAGACAGAGGCTTGAAAGCACATTATGTACTCGAGATCTAGAGGTGAGAATGGGAACCAGGAGGTACCTGAAGGCTGGGGAGTAAATCTGTACCCTGTATATTATGTGGTGCCTTTGATCACTTCTGTGACCTGAGCTCATTTTGGCTTTGGACAAGACTGTGTGGAGATGTACTCGGGAAGATGATCTGACAAGCAGTTCTGGAATAACCCTCCCTTTGTGGTCTTGGAACAGGATTTCTGCCCCATCAAAGTGAGTTGAGACATTTGGAAGCTAAGGCCAAGGGATTGCTTTTTGTGTTTCGGGTGGTTTGTCTGAGTTAATGTGCTGTAGGGTTTAGTGTGTGGATACTGGCAGGTTCCTTTCTCACCACCACTAAATACATGGATCAAATAAAACATTTCTCTAAAGGTAAAGAGAGCTTAAAAAATTCTCAGCAAGCATCATGCAAATGAACCTGCCTTCTCAATACAATTTCCCTGCAAACACCAACACAGTGCAGGTCTTTGTAATGTGATAAATCAGCTGAAGCAGGAGGAATTGAACTGAAGGAATAGCAACTTTTTTTGAGCACCTCTGGAGGTTAATTGATGAAAGGGTTTTGAGTTGATAAACACAACAGGAGGATTTGGATGTTTTCTCTCAGATGAAAACCTGTATAGTCTGTGCTGCAAGATATTTGTTTAACAAGAACTCTAAGTATGAACATATAAGATGATAATTTCTCCTCCTCAAAAAAAAAAAAACCCACCTTTATTTCAGTCTGAAGTATTCCACTATCACTGTGACATCCCAGATAATTTCAGATCCCTTCAGGGGTTTGGTACTTAGATACATGTACATGCTAATCCACGAAGTAGATGGAGCAGGAAGATGACCTCCGAGCTGTGAATCCCCATGGATGGGAAGCAAACAAAAAGGAATGGACTAAGGCAACTTTGCAATATGAAGCTGGCACATGGTGATGATAAACAGTCAACACTGGCACAACGCTGTTGTTTAGCTTTCAACTGAGTTAGTCTTGCTGCTACCACTGGGAAAACTAATAACATAACAAATGAAACTATTGTTCAGTTTCATTAAAAAGAAATCTGATAAGATGGGGCAAATTGAATTAGCCAATCTCAATAGAGTTACTGCTTGTTGGAGCAAAAGCAATATCATCTCTAATAGAATATGTCCCGGATAGTTTTGGCTGGTCCATGCAGCCATGGAGCAGGAATTCTGTGTGCAGCTGCTGGCACAACCACACAGCAGGCTAATGTTTGCATTAGTGGGTCAGCACTCTCCATCTCCAGCAGCAGCTCTATAGCCAAGGCTGGCAGTGGGATTTGTTAGATCAATGAGATGAATTGATTTCTCTTGGCAAAACTGCATAAGGATTCCTTCTACTCAGGCTGATGTGCTGTGTGTCTGTCAGGTAAAACCTCCCCTGAAACCTCCCAGCCTGAATCCCATGCACTGGCTGCTCTGCCAGGGTGGGTAACCACTTGGATTTTTTATTTAAAAATTCAATTTTGGAATCAGAGCTGAAAGGTTTTTGTGTCCAGGCCTCTTGATGCTCTAGGCCAGTGATGGTTTTCCTGTGGTTTTGTGAGTCTCCTGCCAGAGCCCCAGCAGAGATTGTCCATCACTGCTGTCCATAACTGCTTGTTGCAATGGTCCTAGCCTGAGCTCACAAGGTTAAAGTGCTTGTATCTCTTACAAGTGACTCAAAATTATGATACCTAAAATAATCAGTACTTGCTCATTTTATGTTGGCAAACTAAGTTGTTATGACTTGCAATTAACATAATAGCCTTAACATAATAGCCTTGTTAATGGGACCTGTTAGGGTTCCTGAGCTGTGTATGGCACAATCTAATTCACTGTCCTGTAACTTATGTTTGCAAGGTGTCTGCAAGGACAAGCAGGCTGGGCTGGGATGCTCTGTTTTGTATTTGTGCAGCTTGTAAGGTACAAGAGATGGCAGAAATCTCATGTGCACCTTTAGTTAATGTGTGAGTACATTCAGCTAATCTGCAGGGTATGGAGCACCTCATTTGCTCAAGTATATGAAGTTGGAGTTTGTTGGCAGAAGTTGAGGTGCAAAGGGACCAAGTGTGACTGTTGGGGTTTTTTGGTTTTGGGTCCTAGTTTAGTAGGACAGAGCAGTGCTGGATGACAAGAAGGCAGTAAACATCTATGGAAAAATTCTGGGCTTTTTAACTAACCTGAGAAGTACAGGAAGGACAGGAGCTGTTAGGATTTGAGGCAGAATGGGGCAGAGGGGTGAGTGACACGCTTAGAATTAAGTGACAGTATACTTCAGGTAGGATCAATAGGTTTTATATATAACATAAACACCTACACATGATGTTTGGCAACCAAATGGCTGTAAGGAGATAAATCTGAATTAAGATTTGCAGGGGATTACCTAGCTAGCATTAAACCCCTTTGAAGTCTCAGTATCAGAATGTCTCTAATTTGGTTCAGATTCCTTATTTCTTCTGTAAATTAAGGTTCTTTAATTCTGTATCAGAGAATTACAAATGCTTATTTTTACACCTTTATTCTGCTAGAATTAATTTTCCAGAGCTGCTTTTTGCTGGTTTAGTAGGCTTGTGGCTGGCTTCTAATAATCAAAATAGTGTTGCTATAGAGAGAACTTCTTTTTCCTTGGCATGGTTGTTTGGGGACTTTAAAGCACTGCAGTGGCTGTTTGGTAATACTCTATTACTTGTAGCATCTTCTAAAATATCTCTTATGTCATCTCATTCTTGCAAAAGTGGTGCACTCTAGCTGTTCAGGTTTAAATAATATGTTATCAGATTCAAAAGCCTACTGTCCTTAGATGATCAGAGTGAACTACTTCATTTTCAGTATGTGAGGAAATGAAACATTTTGTAATAGAAACTTAAATCTCCTGCCTGTGGAATGAAATGACCTTGCATGGTACAAGATTTACATTTAAGCCAATGGGCACTAAAACCTGCTATACACAGTTTTGTATTTCCAACAAGCTGTAACTCCATTTTATAAAATCAAAATGAAAATTGTATTCTGTACATTTTTATTTTTGCAGATTTAAATATAGCCATATAAATAAAACTATTAGATGACAGAGTAAAAGAGATTTGAAGAGTTATATGTTGGAGAGAGTGAGGATATCACAGAGAAAAGGTTCCTGAGCTACCACTGGGATGTTGCTGCAATGTGAAACAGCAACAGAGAGTGGAGATGAGTGGAAGTGTGTGAAATTAGAAAACAGCTGGAAAAGCTTCCAAGTGGGCTCCACTCATGGCAGTCTGTGCCCCTCACAGCAGCTGCAGAGCTCTGTCACAGCACATGTGTGCAAGGACTTCATTACACAGCAAGGCTTTTTTTTTTAACCTTTAGCAGTGTTATTTCCTGTTCTCTCACATGCTAAAGGGCAGACTGAGTCCCTTCTTTTGCATATTTTCTGACTTGTTTGGGCTGCCAAGGTGTGATTGATAATTTAATGTGATTTGGAACTTGGTGCATAACTACTATGCTGGTGGGGATGGGGACAATGAGCTGTTGTGATGCAGATATAAGCTGTATAGTTGGAAAAGTGGCTGTTTGGAATACCAAGTTCAATAAAATGCTGTTGTATCAAAACAGAATACCAAGAGGTTTTGCTAGTGGAGAGAGAAAACTTGGTTTCTCTTGGGACTTCGTTTTGCAATGCATATCTCAGCCAGCTCCACCTGTTTTCCCCTCCTCTGTGGGCTAGTGACTATCTCCCTGGGCAGACTGGGAAAGCAGGGATGTGCTGTGGATGCCTGGATGTGGGTGTGCTGCCCTGTGGTTGTTCTTCAGGGTAGGGATTGAATAACTGTTGCCATCCTTGGAGGGGAGGAGAAGGATACATAATGGGAAACAACATTATTTCGTGTCTGTCTTCTCTGCCCGACATGAGCACTGTAGAAATGTCACATACTCAGGAGATGAATTGATCTTTCCATCAAACTTTGAGACATCAATGTAGGTTTCTTTTAAATTATTGGAGGAACAGGTGCAGGTGTGGATAGACAATGCTTATGGATGTCATGATTGTGAGGCATCATCCTATTTCTAGTTTTGGTGTGGAATCCAATATTCTGTTTGATTATAGTGCTATTGCTTTTGTCATTTTGAAGAAAACTGTTTTGCTTTGATAGGACAGAAAACAAAGCAAGTTTATGTTCCAAGCAATGATAGAAACTACAGTTATTACTTAGATGGTTGCTAAATTTTATAGTGAAATGACTTGAGGTTCTGGAAGTAGAAGGAAGTATGGTGGACCCCTGTTGGGTGACTGAAGTTATTCACTCAATCATGACCTTCAGGCATTCAAGGCAACCTTAAAATTCAATTCACAAAATTTCACTTTCAAAATTAAACTGAGTAGAAATCAGGACATCCACACACAAGGCTATGCAGAAATGGGTGCCAGTCTTTCAAAATTAAATTGAGTAGAAATCAGGACATCCACGCACAAGGCTATGCAGAAATGGGTGCCAGAGTGTCAACTTTGGCTTTCCTGTAATCTGAGTCAATGTTCAAGAACAGGTAAGACTTATTAAGGAGGACTTAACAGCCTGTCAAAGCTTGGAACTTAAGAATTTATGAAACACACATTGCTTGTGACTAGTACTACATAGCTATAACAAGGTACTTGTTGGAGTCTCTGTTGTAAGAACGGGTGTAAAAATGTAAAGAATCTTTATATAATCTCATGAGTAAAGTTTTCACTAGTGTGCCTTTATCTCTTGCATTTCTTCATATGACTGCTGTGTGTTAATGTGGGAATTTTGATATGTTCAGATAGCTTTTTAGACAAACTTGAAACTGTTCATATTTCATATTAGCAGATTAACTTCTCAGTAGTTCCATTGAACTATAATATATACTAATTTTTTACAGCTCTTCAATAAAGAGTAAAATGTGAGGATGAAATTTAATGAGGATCCAGTAAAACTCTAAATGCTGTTTAGGGTCTACTGCCTACATTCATGTACCTTTCTTTCTACAGAACTTCTCTTCTTAAACTAATGCTGGAGTTTTATGGTTTCAACAGTGATATATGTGGTCAAAACCAGGGATGAGCAGGATGGTGTGTGACCATCCAATGTTAACCATTTATGAAAAATAGTGAAACACATCTACAGTGGAAAAAGTGAGAGGAAAAAAAAGCCATGAAAAAGTGGCATTGGTTTAAAGCCAAACATAAACAACTTCGGTGATCAGCACAAGTCAGGGCCTGGTTTAAAACACCATTCATGTAACAATTTTTAGGCACATGTAAAGGAAAAATTGAGGAAAGTAAGGTAGTGATTTTCCTCTAAGGTTTCATGAATGTCACAATTTTTCACATGCTTATGATGTTGAAATACATTAACTGGAAACAATATAATCAGGTATGTTAATATGTGATGATGTTGAAGAGCTTTGTCTCAGCTGAGAGCAGGAGGGAACAGAGTTTTTCTTCTGTATTTCTTGCATCTTTTGTTTCCTATATCCAGTTTGCTTTTTCAGCAATACCATTTTAGAAGCTTTTTGAAATAATGGCCACATTCACATCAAATTGTGAATGCAGAGGTTGATAGAAACTGTGCTCTCAGCTTAGTGGTGAATCTCAGGAAATCCAGCTGCTGTTAGGTAATGCTTTGTATGCTGTGAGAGATACCAGCCTTGTGATGGGGAGCAAACAATGGATCCTGGCAGTGCATGACTGCTAAAACATTACTGAGCTAGCAAAATTCAGGCTCTAATGTCCTGGGCTTGACTTCAGCATTTTCATTTATTGAAACCTGTAGCACAGGTAACCATTTCTGCTGTACAGTCACATTGGATTTCCTGCCTAAAGCTACACATTGTTAAGAAACAGAAAGACTTCACCAGGGTTGGTAGTGACTAAATCAAGCCCAAAAAAAAGTGCCTGTGTACTTATTTTATGGACTAAATATTTTCTTATTGTGTGCTATACCTCTACAAGCTCCCATTAAGAGGATAACAGGTTTTGGCACCTCTCTTGGCTGGGAAGTGGTACTCATTAGCTGAAACTTAAGCAGTGTTTAAGCAGCATCCATTTTCCCCAGATGACTGTGTTCTTTCTGCCGTGGTGCTTTTACCAATATCTCTGGTCAGGTGCTGTGTTACCTGTCTCTGGGGCACCAGTCCCCTAAGAAAGCATTTTGGGCCAACACACGTGGTTCAGTGACCAGCCCACCCTGTGTAGTCATCCCCAGTCCCTTGATCTGAGCAACAAAGGAGTATGAGTTACCTGGGCTCCAGCTATACCAGCACAACCCAGTCCTGTTCTGCTTGTCACTGTGGAAGTTCTGGCAAAACAAAGCACCTGAGAAGCCTTTCCTGTAGCTCCTGGGCACCAGCAACTCAAAAGTAGTCCTGTATAAAATTTGGATGTGTGTACCTTCAAGTAAAGGAGTAAGCTGACTGAAGTAAAGGTTAAAGCACAAAGTTCTACCCAACTTGTATTTTAATTTTTTTCTTCTTAATGCTTGGGAATAGTCAGCCCAGTGAACTTCCTCTCCTGGGTAAGGAAGGACTGGTGCTTTCCATGCCTGACTCTTTCAGTGCGTTAGCTGGTAACTGTTCCCTCATCTTGCTACTTGGGCTTAAATAGATTCATTTCTTTTGACCTTACTGTTTATGAAAGTGATTTTTCCTTTATTTTTCCCCTCTATATTTTCCCTCCCTCTTTAATTTCTGGGAGAAATGCAGCCTGCCTGGCTCTTTGGATCCATCCACATGATTCTCATATTAATGGTTCTGCTTGGATATCCTTGCAGGCTTTCACTATTTTGATGTACATACATACCTGATCTGCTTTGGCTCTTCTCAACTGCTTCTCACATAGGCAGTCTGAGCATCTTGAGCGTTTGGAAAAACTATTTAAATAGGAGTTCCATAACACTCTGTACCAAAAATGTGTGTAGCTGAAGCCTTTTCATGTATAATACATACATGTTAACAGGATGAGAGGACACTGTTGCTTTAAAATTAAATACTGCCTCATAGCAGACTAAACAAATTCCCATGGCTGTTACCTAGACGATGCACTAATTGGGAATGAATGTGTTGTGTGGAATAAATAACACAAAGGCATCTTGATAACACCTGTCTGGTGGTACATTAGGGTATTAAGCTGGAAGGTTTCTGAAGAAACAAGGCACACAACTCTTCATGGCTGTACTTTGTACTTCAGCTAAGTCTGATGCAAATGAGGGAGAAATTGGTGACATTAGACAAATAGCACTGCTTAGCTGGTAATATTCTCTACTTAATAATGACTCTGTACTTAAAATTTTCAGATAAAGGGTAAAAACAATTGGCTCCACAGGAAGTCTCTTGGCTTTTTGTGTTTCTTGTTTTCCTAAAATGAATATTCAGACTAAGACAAATCAGGGAGTATAGTGAGACAAGATAAGCATCTAATGCCACTTACTGCCAGGGAAAGATCAGAGCAGTTGCAGACAGAGGGTTCTTGAAATTACAACATGTTGATGCATCTGTATGATCCAAAGAGGCAAATTCAGAGCAAATGCCTTCTGCAAAGTGAGAATTGTATCTAGAACTAATTCCTGTGCCATAGATCTTTTTCCAGCTGTCTTAGGTGGAAATTAAGGCCACAGCTAGGACTGATCTTTGTTTTGTCCAAGTGGGACTGGCAACATGTCCAGTTCCTACTACTTCAATGTTACTTATTATTATTTCAATCCCAAGTCAGACATCGTAATAATCAACAGTGGAGAACAGAAGCATAGCCCACTTGGCTTCTGCTTGATAATCTAGATTCAGGTAAAATAAATTTCTAAACTATATCAACTCCTGTTGAATAAATGACTGAGGCTCAAACATATATCCTGCCTCTGCAGTGATAAAATGGCAGCACTCCTGGTTGCCTTTCCATTTGTGATTTGTCCATACCAATGACAAACTCTTTTTAGCTGAGTGCACTGCTTATGGTGCAGGTTCCTGTCAGGGTGGATTTGATTCATTTTACCTTATTGCCCCAAAGTTTAAATCATGTCATTTCTATCTGTGGCTACATGTGGTTGATTTGTGGTACATGTCTAACTGGTGAATACATAACATAAGATTGATTACGATAGCATTTCTAAGAGTGTAATGATAACTTTTTATGGCTTTCAACTCTGTCATTGTGCTGGTGTCACACTGTTCTGAAATGAAAGGCAGTCTGGGATCTCATGTTATACGTGTCATGCTATGCAGGAAAAGGAGGGAGAGTAGCAATATTCAAAAGAATTGGGAGGAATTACATTTCTTCATTAGGTTTGTCTGTCATGTAAAAACTGTCAAAGTACACAGATGTTTCACAACAGCCTATAAAAGAGAATATATTCAAGATGGGTTCATGCTCTATAATGGCTGCAAATAAGTAAACTGAAACCTGTATTTCAGTGTTAATGAAATGGTGAAGACATTTGAGGTTTTTAAGTAACCAGATTTTGAAAGGTTACTTTTCATGTTGACTTTGATGTGACTACATGGAGCCTGTTGCATTGCCTGTGACCATCTTTCCAGATGCACAGTGGTTCCACTGTTAAAAGCAGTTAGTGATTTGGGTGCCCATTTAAAGGCATCAGAACTAATAGGATTCTTCAAAACCTCTTAGCTATATGGCCTGTGTGGGTTTTTTGTATTGACAAAAGAGCTCACTGATACTTTTAAAGCTGCTTAAAGCCTGTGTCAGCCAGCATTCAGAATCTAAGGAGACAAAAGAAATACAGAGTAGATCAAAATTAAAGGATACCACAGAAATTCAGTAGCATCTGGGGATGTCTCTAATATTTTGGGTCCCTTGATTCCTTCTCTTCAGAAGCAATGAAATATCTGGTATCCTTGACTTCTCCTTGGCTATGCTACATCTATTTTTTTTTTGTCTTTCTTCCGAATAATCTGACCAAGCCAGAAAAAATTGTTTGCCAAGTGTGGAATTTGTCTGTGGTCTGAGTCATGGGGAAAAAGGCAGTGCTTGCTCCTGAAGGAAGTGAGTCATTTGATGCCCTATATCTCAGATCCCAACAGGCTAAAGATGGATATCAGGAGGAATCTGAAACTCCTGCTAGAGCTGATCTGTTGCAGAAAGGTCCATAAAATGTGTCCTAGTGTAAATGAGCTCTAAATATTCAGTGTTCTTCCTGAAGTAAGTGAAGGTCGAGTGACCACTGGATGCTTTCAAACTTGTATTTCCTATCTTGCATCTTCACTTCTTCCCTTTATTTTCCACCTATACACTGGTGGGGTTTTTTGGAGGACAGGCAGATTTTAGCTTGTGGGCACAGTGTTTCATTGAAACCACTGGGCGTACCTTCTGTTTTCCTTTCATTCCAAAGTGAAGTGAATTATCCTCCTTGCTTAATAGTGATAGCTAAAACCATGGAAGTTCCTCTCCAAAAAAAAGTGGACTGAATTCCAAATGCTGTTGGACTAAAAGCCAACAGCCTTCTGGCTTGTATCAGAAATAGCATGGCCCAATATGGGGTGACTGTCCCCTCTGCTGGGCACTGGGGAGACCTCACCTCAAATCCTGTGTTCAGTTTTGGGCCTCTCATGACAACCAAAACACTGTGGTGTTAGAGTGTGTCCAGACAAGGGCCAGATAGCTAGGGAAGGATCTGGAGCACTAGTGTGAGGAGTGACTGAGGGAGCTGGAGGGGCTCAGCCTGGAGAAAAGTAGGTTTAGGACCTTATCATTCTCTGTAACTAACTGAAAGGAGGCTGTAGTCAGGTGGGAGTTGGTCTCTTCCCTCAAGTAGCAAACAATAGGCCTTAGGTTGCACCGGGGGAGGTTTAGATTGGATATTGGGAAATAATTTTTTCACCTAAAGGGTGGTCAGGAATTAGCACAAGCTGCCCAGGGAAGTGGTGAAGTCAACTTCCCTGGAGGGATTTAAAAGACCTGTAGATGTGGTGGTCAGGGACATGGGTTAGCCTTGACAGTTCTGAGTTAACAGTTGGACTCGGCCTTGGAGATATTTTCCAATCTAAATGATTCTATGGTTCTATGAAATGCAGGTGCAGTGGTTGATCAACTATGATGGTAACTGTGACTTTTCCAATGTCCCCTGTAAGCAGCAGGTTCTGCATTGGCAGAGTGCTCAACTACTGCTTCTGAGCAGCTCATGGCTCTAAATAACAGCAAACCACTTAGGGTAACAAGATACAGATTGCCAAAGATGACTCACATGGAATGATCATGATTTTACTCAGTGTTAACTGGGCCTTCCTGTTTGTATAACAGTGTTTGCAAGTACTACTTACAAGCTGGATAAGTTAATTAAGCTGTTCAAATAATGTGTACAATACTTCAAATTAAAACCAGATTTGATTTGTCTTAATGTATGAATGCATTAGGGACTGGATTGGCATATCCCTTGAAGATACAGTAACCAGAAAATCACACTGACCATTAATTGAGTGTTAAGGGCAGATATCACTATTTGGAACCAATTGCTGGTTGGTATATAAACATATATACATTCATCTTGCACCTCAGCCATTTAAATAGAGTCTGGTTTGATGTGTTTTAGTATGGTTTCTAAGTTGTTTCTTTAAGTTCAACGGTGTTTACTGCAAGTTGCTTCCTGATATTGGTGGAGTTTTCCAACAAGGAACGTTTAAGAAAGCTGTCTTTGTACAATTTACAGTTCTTGTCCATTGTAATTGCTGCTCTACTCAGTATGTAGATGTCCCCTCAATTTAATTGAAGCTCTGTTTTTAAAAGAGAAGAGAGTCAGTAAAAATCTAATGTTTTCACTGGTGTAGTTCATGCTGATAAGCAAATTAAATCATTTGCTGTCCTGAACATAAATGACTAGGATGTAGATGGGAATTTTGTGACAGGGAAGTGTACTCAAAGCATGCATCAAGGTGCCAAGAAAAACACTACTTGAAAGTTCTTACCTAACTCTTCTCTAATTTGTGCCTCCCACATTCTAGCAAAGACTTTCTGAGCCTGATCAAGCTGGGCTGTAAGTGCCCACTTGGCAAACTCTCCTCTTTGCACAGCAGAGCATGCATTTTGTCTGAGTCATGAGACATTGTATCCCTGAAAATTGGAGCCAAGGAGTCCTCCAAAACTGCAGAAAACATTCATGTTGTTTGAAAATTAAGTATAGCATCAAATGGGAAGGTTGGGCAGTGAGGGCTGGATTATGGATGATTACATTTTTCCAGGGAGGTCTGGGGGATGATGGTTGGCTTGGTTTAAATTTGTTCACTCATCCCAAGAAAAATTTAAGTTCTAGTTGCCCAAATTATTTATGATATGGACCATATGCCCTGGATCACATTGTCTCTCTGGTCACTGAGTGCTAACTCCATGTAACAGAGGTCTCTAAAACATGACAGTTGCAGCAGGGAGTGAAAAAAAGATAAGGGAATAGGGAAAGGAATCCGACTTGACAAAAGGTTTTTTGTTTTCTTACTCTGTGGAAATAAACTGAGAAGTATCACATGCAGCAAAAATCAAAGATGAGTTTTGCAAATATCTGTGTGATCTTTCATGCATCTTTCAAGTCTTGTGTGTAATGTTTGCATATCTGCCTCTGCTGCAGGTCCCTTCACTAGAATGCTTTAATTGCACCCTTGGGGACTGGTGCTTTGTAGCTCTCTCCAGAATCGCTTCATTGAACACTCCAGTAACTTCACCTGCTCTTCTCCAATTACTGAAACTACTAGAAGGAGAGTGGGGGGAAACCCTCTGCATTTCAGTTGAAGAGCTGGTCTACTTCAAGCTGAGCTTACTTCAGAGTAAATCTTGGGGTTGCTTTTTTTTTTTTTGTAAAAAGAGACGGGAAGGAAATTGTGGTCTAACTTTCCCTTAGTAAATGCAACACTTTTTGGTCTTATTTTTACTGTGGAAGTTAGTAGGAAATTGAGTTCAGAGTACTGAGGACACAGTTCAGATGTTTTGAACCCTAATGTACCTCCTCTACTGAAGGAGAATAATGAAGCAGAATAGCCACGACTGATAGAAGAGTTTCACTCTATTGAATTGCATCAGCTTTAGACAACTAGATTTGACCTGTGACATGTGAGACAGGACGTTGTAAACAGCACGGCTGTGTGCCCAGCACAGCCCTGCTCTGCAGCTTGCCTTTCCCTCTAAGCCTTTCCAGCTTTAGAATTCAGCACAGGCTTCTTTCTCGCCAGTAAGAATGAATTTTGATAATTCTGAAATGTCTAGACACCTGAACTCCGACTGCAAGTTACCTGGGTCGGAGGCAGAACTCTTTGGAATTTTCATTATCTACATCTAACATGATCTATGCAGTTCATGTAGCAGTTTGTTTCCAATTAAGTTGTAAAACAGTACCAGAGAATTTGCAGTGGTTCTAGGAGGGATAGGAGAACTAGTTCAGGCAAAATAAGATTCAATTCAAGCGTGGGTAGGTTTATGGGATTGTAGGGTTTTCGTTTTATTCTCACACTCCTCTGTAATTCCTAATTTTGGACAGAACAGATGGACTGAAATTCTCTCTCTTCCCTTGTTTCCCTTCTGGGAGAAGACACGTTTGCAGGGACAGATTCACTGGTATAATTGAAGTAGGGAACAGGTCTGCTGCATTTCTGACCAACTGAAATTCAGAATAAAACAAGAAAATGAGCTTTTACATGACATTTTAGCCAGAGGAAAAAAACACTTCATTAAAAAAAAATAGCTGAGATAGGTACAAGGATCAAGTCATTAAGCAAAAGGAAATTATACAGATGTGTTGAATAATGTTGGGTAAAACAAAGAAGATCTTTGAGGTGGCTTAGAAATAGTGTGCTGATGATGTACCTGTATCCCAGATCAGGTGACAATGGTGTAGGTCTGGGTTTGCCTGAACTCTGACTCTGTGACTGCAGGCCAGTCTTAGTTGAAGCAGGAATCTTCCTGCACAGCTTCTGCACCCACACAGTGACTCAAATCCAGGTCCAGGCAAGCACAGTCAGTACTGCAGCCAGGGACAGTTTAACTTCACTGTCCAAGTCAAGTAGTGAGTGTACCATGCATGCTCAGCTCCAGCTAAAACTGAAACCATGCAAAATTGGTTCAGCCATGAACAGAAGCCTGGCAGGTGGAGTTGCAGGGCTGATGTCTCAGGAGAAGTTGCCAAGGAAGTTGCAGTGTAATAGAAGTTAGGGCTGCAGACCTTCAGTAGCACTGCTGGGCACAATCAGCCCCACAGAGATCTGACTCGGTGTCTTGGCCACACTGCCAGTTATGACAGTTGGGATGAATTTGTGCCTGGTGACAGCAAAGACTAAGTCAGCCTCAAAATGTTCTTACACAGATGTCCAGTTTCTGTGAAAATCCTCTTGGTGACAACAGACTTAAGAAAGAGTATTTGGCTTTTATAGTGCTCTGCTCGAACACTTAGAAGTGAGATCCTTTGGAGGACTTCCACACAAACCAAGCTGGGATCAGGAGCCCTCTCCTGAGCTGAATATAGTTGGAGACTGAGAAAGGACTCAAAGGAAGTGTTAGACGAGTTGACACTCCTCCTATTTCTGCAGGGCTGTCTGCTTACAGCTAGCACTGGAGGCAGCAGGCTGGTCTTGATGAACCCTTGCCTGAAGCAGCATAATATCTCTCTGCTCACTGTGTGGCACATAATGCTCCACAAAGTTGAAGGGGATCCACAACTCTGAAAGGCAAACTTCTTCCAACTACTAGATTTAAATTCTAGTAAGTACCCATATATGTCAGAGAAGAGAATAATTATTATATACTGACTCTGCTATGTAAGAAAATTATTTAATAATCCCTTTAATGTCTATAAACGCTCGCCAGCTGGCTTGGTTACTGCAGGCAAGAGAGGCTACTCTATTTCTTTAACAACTTGTTTTCAATCAAGCCAGCTAAATTTTTGCAAGATCAATATGAGATGAACAGAAAATATTTGATTACCTCAGGAGCTGTCAGTGTCTGATTTTATTTTTTTTTTCGAAGCTGACATAAATAACATCTGGGGCAGCAAATGTACATACTTCTGCTTTCTGTTTTTTAACATTATTCATGGACTGAAACTTAGCTTGAAATTGAAACAATAAGAGTTAGAATTCTGGAAAAGCACCACTTCAATTTGCAGCAGAGAAACAACTAAAGCTGCCAGCTGGAATGAAGTTTCCCAGCACACAGAAGGCAGAGAGCATGTGTAGCGTGATGCAAAGTACAGTGAAACTTGCTTGTAAATCACACTGCCTTTTAAAATTCAAGTCCTTATCCTTGGCAAAGCAGTATGCTGCTGAAGTATTACCCCATGGCTGAAATTATAGTACCTAAAGAATATTGTTTTCTGTTCATGGAAGAAGCTGTGAGAAAGGTGAACTAGGCAAATTGCCCGAGAACAAACAGCTTGTGCTGTAGATCCAGGGTGGATGCTGCAGTCACTTTTGCACCTTGCTTGTGCCCCATCTGGGCAAGAATTCTAGTGTGCAAGTTGTTTAAATATCAGGTGTTATTACTAAATCCAAAATGGCTTTATGAAAGGTCACTATCTTCACACCTGCCATACCGGTGGTTATACTTATACTTGGTAAGTCCTCAGAGCAGGAACAACAAGAATACATCCTACAATTTCTATTCTGTGCTCTGAAAGTGCCTTTAAAATGCAGCAGTGTTCCCTACCTAGCAATTGTCCCCAGCAACCTCTTGAGATCTGAGCTATTAACTACCACTGAATGAGTACATGTGCTGCGGCCTTTAACCTCATCTTTGGGTTATCATTTCTGATGTTTCTTTCAATAACTTTGCCAGTTTCTTTTTTTTTTTTATAACTGTCACTGAGAATTTTTTTTTTATTATTATTTTCTTTATTTCAGAGCTATGTCTCTCACTTTTGGGTTGTATCCCCAGGATAGAAATACTTACCTTTCCTTTCATATCTCATGTGCAATTTGTTGGCTCTGACAATTCCTTTCATTCTGAAAAATATTGCTTTAGAGAAATCAGTTTTAAAAGCCAGCAGCAACTCAGACTATTTTTGTCTGTAGCCATTGCAAAGAAGTACCAGTTGCCAACTTGTCTTGAATGCTGCAACAGTAATCAGCACCTCCAGGTAATGGCTTCTGACACACTTTCGTGCAAAATGTTGCTGGAAACTCATGATCTGGCTCTTCTTTTTAGGCAAACAAAGAAAAGTGCTGGGGGAGAGAAAAGATGAAAGCATCTACTTCCTCCTCCTTGGAATAAGGGCTGTGAAAAGAGATGAGGAGATGTCAATGTGGGATCCTGAACTTGCTGAGGATGAGCAAAGGGACAGTGTTGTCGTGTCTCTCCGAAGGAGCTGTCACCTTAAGTTAGGATGCTGTGCTGTGGCCGACTGCCACCCTCCACATGGGTATACTTTGAAGTGAGCAGACTAGAAGTGGTTCAACTTCCCAGGCACACCAGCTTGGATAATGTCAAGGAGGGGAAAAAGGAAAGGAACTTGCCTGTCAACATTAAGAGAGCAAATGAAAAATTAACTAAACCTTTCCCATCTGCTGTGCCAGTAACTTTAAAACTGACCTGGTGTCTTCTAACCTTTTGTTTGTTGTTTGTTTTTTTTGATCAGGCTGTTGAGGGAAAGGTTTAAAACACCCTTCGAAATTCAGCTTTTACAGGTGGGGATGCAGGGATGCAGTCAACTTTTCTTCCTTCTTGCCAGAAGGCCCCTGAGGAAGGTGGAGCACACGTACCAATGCAATACCTGCAGTAACCTGGGGAGAAGATGTGATTGCTGACTCCACACAACGTGCAGACCCACTTCCCTCAGTGCTGTGTGTTGTGTGGGACATGCAGACCAACTTCCCTCAGTGCTGTGTGTTGTGTGGAGATTTGGAAGTGATGTTCCCTCTTCATTTTATGGGACAAAGTTTTGACACCACAGCTTGAAACTGAAGGTACTTTGCCTGCGTACAGCAATGTCTGGCACAAGAAGGTCCTTGAGCATTTTTTTTTTTTTGGTCTATTATTCCAGACAGAATTTCTAATAAATAAAGCTGTGATTAATACATTGTAGTGATGATGACTTGTCTTATCTGAACTGGAAAAGTTCTTCTTTTGCATCTGGTTAGAAGGAAAATTGAATTATTTTTTCTTTTTTACTCTGACAACTTCAGAGAAAGCCTTTGAACCGCCTTAAAGCAGTGTTGAGGAACACATTGAGTGCAGGTAGCTTAGGGGCTGTGTGTGAGAGGCAGGTTGAGCTGTGGGTGGGAGCCCCAGACAAGAGGCTCTGAACTGATGACCCTTTGCACAAGAAAAGGCACCGGTGGCCCAGCCAGGTGACACACAGAGAGACACAGCAGGAGTGGAGAACTCCAGACTTGGTGTGCTCAGACTGTGAGGGGATAAAAGCCCAAAGTGTTCTTGGTTCAGGCTCCCTCCTCAGAGGCACCAGCTCAAGCTGTTGTTCTGTTATTTAGCTATTGCACCAAGATTAAGTTGTTTTAAGGATTGAGACTCTGCTAAGGGAAGCCTGGGGTTAAGCTGGTAAGGAAACCTGGTGTGAGTGTGAGGTGTGTGTGGCTGCCAAGAGGCTTTGGTGCAATTATTCAACTCTTTGTGCTTGAGCACAAGTGCTGCAAATGTCTCACTCTGAGAGCCAGGACTGTCCTCTGCCCAAAGACATCAGCTGGGAGCATCAAGTAATTTTTGACATTGCTGTGTGATGTTTGACTATAGAAACTGGCTTTTTGCCTGTTTTTAATAGCTCATGATTTTCAAAGGAACTTGTAGTTCCAAGTTTTTCCTACATTAAAAACTTCCCAGACATTAGGTAAACCAGGTTTCCAGGGGAGTGTACACAAGAAAATCTATATAGCCATCAAAATAAGCTGTTACAATAACTGAACCTATTTAGGAGCTTGCTTGGTAATAATAGATCAAACTAATAACGTTCATTATGTCCCAGCCCCTGCAAGAGATTTTGCAAAGACAAACTAATGCTTTCCTTGTGTTTGGACAAATCTCAGGCTCAACCATAACATAAAATTCAGCTGCTAAAGAGCTGTTCTTGGACTTAGCACTGCAAGAGGAGGAGCACTTTTTCAGTAGCATTCTGGATCTCTTTTGTAGCACTACTATGCATGGGATGGAAAAGGCTGCCTTGGAGCTAACAGCATTTGTTTAGAATGGAAATACGAGATTAGTTTACTTTCCCACTCCTGAATTCTGTAGCTTTTGGGGTTTTTTTTTCTTTACTTACAGCACAGCTGTGAGTCTTTTTTGAATCTTTGCAGCCTTCCATTTGATTCTTCAGTATGTTTACTATTTTTTCCTTGACCTGTAACCTGGTCCTCACAGCTGCTTCCACAGTCTGAAATGCATTTAAACATACAGTTTGTTACTATTAATAAAAGTTCAAGCACTCTACTTTGATATCTAAATCTAAGGTTCAGGTATCAGATGCCTGTGGATGCTTAGAAGTGATTATAGCTTAAAAGTCTAAGGGAATGGATGGGAAATACCACATGCAGTAAGAATGTCATTTGTCTTGTCTGTTTATTTAGAAATGCCTTAATATCAGGGGCAAATTACAGCACTTTATGGGGTTTAACTAAATGTCCTTTCTGCCTCATTTTAAGATACAGGTCCATTTTATTTTTTCTTCTGTTAGGTTAAAGAACCAACCATGCTCTGGCCAAATCTTTACCAAGCCAAGCAAACCCCTTCTTTTTATCCTCCCTTGATACTATAATGCCTTCACAGGACCAGTGTAAAATCCTTTCTTCTACCCTTGCCACCTGACATCTCAGAAATAGGATTTATCTATCAATGTTTATTCTCCTTTATCCTCCATTTTAGCAGTGTAAATATTGGACTTTGCAGTTGTGAAGTTAGTATAAACTTCACAGTAAAAACTTGACTTAATTAAAACCATCAAAATACCTGTCAGTTTTGTGTATGTACCAGAAGATGGGTTAGAATTAGCTACCTACAAATGATGCTGCACATGTTTCAAGGGCTTTTTATTCCTTTTGGCAGAATGTCTTTCAAAGGTGAATTTTGCAGTAAGTACTTATGTAACATTAGATAATGAGAAAAGTTTATATTCCTCTGAATACAGAAAATTAGGCCTTATCCTAAAACTTCCTTTAAATGTACTTTCTAAAAATATGCTGTCACATGTGGTATAAGATACACCAGTACAAGTATGCCATAAATGCAGCTGAATTTTAAATACCCTCTTGTTTTTATGCCTGCAATCATCTCAAAGCACAAAAAAAAAGCTTCTGGAGGTCAAGCTAAATGAAATAGGGATACAATAGCTTGGCATATAAATTTTTCATTTGCAATAGTAATTGCTTAAAGACATGAAAGAAGCAATCATCTTAAACTTGCTGGCAGTAGAAAAATAAATGTATAGAGGAAAGTACATTGATTACTTAGATCTCTGTAACAATTGTGTTTGATATGATGGCTCGTTTAACAGTTGTCCTAGAGAACTATATATATATTCAATTAAAGGCTATGTTGGATAATTTGCTGAGGGGCTGAAGGTTCCACCACAGGATCAGACACTGGTACTGAGGTCCAGGTAAGCAGAGCTAGATTGCAAACAGCAACACTTTAGGTTTTGTACAATGCACTGGCAGGTGCAGCTTGATTTCATAAAACAATAACCCCTGGCTGATGGAGTGTAATATGGCACATCTTCAAGAATAAATGAGACAAAATATTCCAATTACAGACTAATCTTACTTCTTTCTATCCTGAGCCAAACGTTTGCCTCAATTGTTCAGCAACAAATTACCCCAGAAGCAGAGAACTACCACAGAGGATAACAAAGCAGCGTCTGCTCAGGGAGATTAACTGTTGATCGGATTCTCATATTAAGAGTTCTTGAAGGAAAAAAAAGCAAACTAATTCACAGCAGATGAGACACTGATGTCTTGTTCTTTGTCTTCAGAGGAGCCTTCTGTGCTGTGTTCACCAGGATTTTTTTGGAAGCTGCTTTTTGAAGATTTGTGCTTGCCTTCTGCACAACACATGCTGCAATAAAACCCTCAGACCTCCAGGAACAGTTTTATGGGGGCTGGGAAAATTTTAGAAGTGTTGAGCTGTGACAATTAATGCCTGTATTCAGCACCTCTGAGAGATTTAATTAGTGACTTGTCATTAACTCTTTCAGGTCCTAAGAATAAATAGCTTTTTCTGTTCTGGATTGTGGTTTGAAGCCTGAGGCTGCAGAGGGGAATCTAGAAAGAGGTCAAACTGAGATGGAGAGAGACAAGCAATGGAGATAATAGTTTCAACCATACTGTGAATGTACATCTATTGTACTGAAGAAGTTCTAGTGAATTATATTAATGTATGTGCTGCAGTTGGATTTGCTCCTTTTTGCTTCGAACTTTGGCATTCCACCTCCCCACCCACTGTAAATATTTTTATGTAGCTGTTCAAATGACAGCCCTTCCGTGTGCTCTTCAGGCAGAGCCAGGGATCCTCTGCAATCCTCCACAGCCTCTCCTGAGGCCTGGATGGATATGTAATTCCTCATTTGCTTCTGGCTGAGTGTTGTTTATCCACACGGACCCATTACAGAGTTTGAAGTGCTTTACAGTCAAGTACAAGTTACACCAACAATCAATTAGTTTGTAAATATTTTCTCCAACTTAAAAATGTATTGTTGTCATACTGGAAACAGCCACTTGACCCAATGCATGTATTTTAGGCTATGAAGATCAGCTGCATATTAAAATGTGTCAAACCACTGCAAAGGAATATCTCTGTGCAGATGGCAGAACAAATTCAGCCAAAGGTTCAATGAGTGGTTAATGGTCATTGTTTGGAGAAATTCAGGGTTTAACCTAGCATAGTATGTCAGTTCAACACTTCACCTGTATCTTCTCTATTATTAAACACCCAGATCTAGGTTAACTGAGCTACTTTGCAAGCTCAGGCTGTTCAAGACAGTTCCTGACATCAGCTTTCCCTCTGTTCTTTTGAAAATATTCTCTTGAGAATACCAACCTGTATTTAAAACAAAACTCAGCAACCTTACATGGTTCTGAGTTATTCCTGGGACAGCCCAAACCCTGGCTGTTGATGATTGTCTGCCTGCTTGCCCCTTAGTTTAAAAAGACAAGTTATGTTGACTTCATTTTAGACTGTATTGAGCAGCATGCAGTAGTTGTTGAAAGTTCAAGGTTAGCTGGAAAGCCACAGCAACATTATAGAACACTGAAAAACACTTGAAGAAAGTGATTTTCAGAATACTAAAAAAAGCTCAGAGTGAAGGAGCTTTGGCATGTGGCAGTTCACTGTGCTTAGGGGAGGTGGCTGTTAAATAATGTGAATGCAACAAGCAAGATGGTTTAATGAGGGTGGCATTACAGGGTTGAGGGTACCTAGGGCATAGATAGCTCTGGTAGATAGAAATAAGAAAGCACAAGTAAAATCCAAGTTCAAAGGTGCTGCTGAAAATCAAACCTTTGGAGAACCAGTGTAACCAGCACTGGATCAAGGGCTGGGCCTACTCGGGAGAGTAGCACAGGTGCATGAGTTGCTTTCAGCTGTAAATGCTGATCAAAAAAAACTTGGTTCCCCCAAAACAACAACTCAAAGAATGACTTTGCTGTTACTTTCTCCCTGGATTGTGACTGAGTGTGCTCGTGTTGCCATTTTGGCTCCAGCCAGGATGTGCACCATGCACAGTGGGTCCATTGCCTCTGTGCAGATTGTCTGTAATGCTATAAACTAGATTATGAAGGTGTTTGCCAATGCTTTGGATTCTCAAATTGCCTGTCTATCCTTGAGACATCTGCAATCAGCCAACTGCTATAGACTTGGCCAGCCATGCTGCTTGGCAAAGAGGAAGGCGGTCTCGTTACGGATGGTTTGATTTAACATACCTGCTCAGGAAAGCAGGTGACTGTTCATTTAGCTAGTGAGATATTAAGGCTAATATTTCAACAGGTTGTGATATGGGTTTGGAATTATGGCATGGTTTGTTGAGGTGGTTTTTTTCTCCTCTGGAGTAATTTTAAGTGAAATTGAGCATTTTTGTGGGTTTAGTTGTTGCAAAACTCCATGTACTCACTTTACAAACTGTTCCAACAATCCCCATTCATGTGAACACATCCCTCTTACATTAACAATGCCTAAAAGGCTCCTGCTTGCTTTCTACTTTCATTTAAATAAAAGCCTTAGGGGAAAGAAAAACAACCCAATTTTTTTCTGTGCTTTCTGACAGGAAATTATTTCAAATCTGAGCTCTTCCCCAAATCTCCTGCAGTACAGGTGCTCCTCTAGTTGGTAATTCTCACTGGGAAGGTATTGTCATGAAGGCCCCAACTAAGTCTTTGTGCACTGTAATGGAAAACAGTCCTGAATCTCCTAACACTGACAAGGTATGGCCAGAGCTGTATATGGGTAGATCCAGCACTCATGAATTTGATTAATGTAGTATTCTGTGTCACCATATGGCCATGAATTACTGGCTCTCGCTTAATGGCCTTTTATATGTCCAGGTTGTCTTCAATCTGGTAGAATTTAGCATGGATCTTCCAGTCTTTGACCAGGTGCCACAACTGTGACAGCCAGGCCCTAAGCCCTAAAGCTAAGAGATTGTCCTGATCAGAGCTAAAAATTACTTTTGTACCTTACTGGGCTACACAGATTTTTATGTACAATGTGGCGAGTATTTTTAAGGCATGTATTTCTTCAGTCATCAACTCGTATTAACACAGCACAGGTATCTTGGATTATAGTATGTAAAAGAAGGTGCAGTCCTAAAATTCCTGTTAAAGACCTTCAAAATACATTACTCCCATATTTACAGCAAAGGAGAAGCCTTTCTGCTAATGCCCTGAAATGTGTGCCAGGTCTTCAGGGCATGCTACATAATGTGGCCCTAAGAAGAGATGCTCTACTTCCAAAGATGTCAAAGACAATGAATTATAGAATTCAATGGTGAGGAAATGATGAAGGAGACATAAGAACTAATTGCAGAGAGAGATGTCACAAAAGTGTTTCTAAACTTGTACACCAGGGCGATAGAAGTGGTACCAAACTAATTTGCACATGCACATGAAGTGTATTACCATCTTCTTTCCTTATGTAACATATCTAAATAATTAAAATCTGCCCTTATGTAACTAAAAGAACCTAATGCTTTAAGTAAAATTTAAGGGGTAAGGAAAGCTTTGAAAAAAGAAAAAGATTTTCTACCCCTTTAGCTGTAGAAATGATAGTGTAAGTATTGTTTTGCTTATTTTCTAACTGTTTGGGCCAAACTTGAGTCAGATTTGCATTGTCCTAATGCAATTCATGAGAGTTCCTTTGCTTCTTCCAAGTTTAACTTGGGCTATGGCCATTATTAGTTTTGAGGAAAACTGTCTTCAGTGTGTTGGATTTGCTGCATCTGCCACGTACAGTGCAAATTCTCCTTCCAGAGGCAAAAACCACATCTTTGTTCAGATGGTTTTTTGAATATTTTTATATCAGAACTTTGTTCAGATTTTTTGAATAGGGTGAATTTTACACAGTCTGATGCAACACTGTGGATCACGCACAATTGTCTGGTGAAAGGCCCCAGAAATGAGTCTGGGGGCATTTTTTGGGGGGGGGTTGATGGTTTATGACCCCCTCTAAGCCATGGCTGTTGTTTCTCACACCTGTGTAGTTGAGCCAGTTATGCCTTATCTGAAGTGCCGAGTACCTTCAGGCTACGTGTGACTGTTGCAATACCTTCCCCGGGGGGGAAGTTTACCTGAACCAGTTGTGTAAGGGGAGAAAATTGACATGCTAAAAAACATTATCCCACCCCGCATGACCAGCTTCTTCCCTTCCCTTTGGTCCTCTGGCTGTGGATGCTCAGCCCCTTTGCACCGGGGCTGTGCTTATGCAGATCAGAGGTTCGGCCACTGAACACCCAAAAACTCTCCTCCTCCCCCCTCGCTTGGGGGTTGCAAACTTAGGCTCAACAAAGCACCTGCTGCTTTTGCAAATGGGCGAATAGTTAGGTCATTAACCTTGAGCATTTCAGCCTCTCACAGTGGCAAAGTAGTTTAAGTGCGATGCAGGTGTGTTCATTCTCGTTGTTGGGGCAATTGGCTGCAGTTCTTAAGCTCCCAAGCTTCAGTGCTATGGGGATTGCTGGGAAGGAAACGTGGAGCAGCCACGGTATGTTTTGCTGGGTTTTTTTATGCTTTGTTTTGTGTTTTTGTGCAATGATGATGTTTCTGCACTGTGGTGTTTCTGTTGGAAATCATCAGGAGATATTAAGGTCCTTTTTGTTTCGATTAAGTCCTGTTTTTCTGTGCTAGAAACAACTGAGCAGTTGGAAGTTGCAAACTTATTTGTACCTCCATTAGCTAGGCAGAGACACTGCAGAGCTCATGTGCATGAGAGTTTTTCAATGACTAGCAAAGTATCACATTGGGAAGAGAATGTGACTTGCCACTCTTTGCTGCAAGTAAGAATCAATTTGGATAACTAATTGAAAGCTTTGTTGTTGTTGGTTTGGGTATTTTGTTGTTAGTGGTTTGGGTTTTTTTTCCTCTGGGTTTTAATTTTTGTTTTTCAAGTTCTTCATTAGTAACATTAGAAGTGGAATGATCTTTTTAAGACATTTTTCCAAGCCCTCTTCTTCTGTTTGCAGCTCTACGATGTGATGTTTCCAAGTGCTTTGCTCCCTTCTGTGACAAATATCCCTGAATTTTATTTGGCATGCATTATATATTTATTTTTGTTCTCCTAGACATAAAGAATTTGCATGCAAGGTTTTTGAGTTGTTTGGAAGCAATATTTGTCTTGATAATTGCCTGCATTTATCCTGTTTTGTTTATGCCTTTTTGAAAAAAAATGTGTAGCTGTTGTTGTTCAGTGAGCTCTGTCCCTTTAAGACTTGTTTACTGGTCCTAACTTCTTAGTTTAAAATATACTACATATTACATGTGTGCAGCATAAGCAGTGTGGAAGGAAAGCTATACTATTATTCCATCTACTCCATTAAATTCTTGCCAAAATAGGGTGCGTGTTGGGGGTTATTTGTTCCCTTTTTAAAGCTATTTCAACACCTGGTATTTACTTAGGAAGCCATCAAGGCCTCATGTGGTTCTCAAATTGCTGCTCTTCTCTAATCTTCTCTCTGTTGCTCTTTGGATGAGTGTGATGGACTGCTTTGCATGTCTAGGAAGCTTCATTTCTCGCTAGGTAGAATCACGTGTTGACATCTCTCAGGGAGTCCCATATGCCAAGACAGCTGATCCAGTCTTTAGTGCCTACCAGGTACATGTGAGGCCCGAAAGAACCTCTTTCAAACTTTTTTTCCTGTCACTTTGCTGTTTTTAAGAGCTATTTTGCCAGCATGTAAAGAGGAACAGACTAGAGGAGTAGAGGTTCTTATGTATTCCTTTCAAGTAATAAATAAATAATGCATTCCAGGCTGTGTTACCAGCAGATGTTCATTGTCCCAACTTTATGGTTCTAGAGATAGTTAGCAGCAAGTTCAAAAGTAGTTTTATAGTATTTCTGGGGAGCAAAGAAAAAGACACTGAGAACTGTTGCAGGTTTCAATTCCCAGAAGGCAACTTCAAATAGTGAAGTTTTGCATGTTAGGAAGAGCTAGGTGAAAAGGGACTTAAAATTTTGAAATCATAGTGATTTTCACACAATCAGTAGATTTCAACTTTAATGGTCTCTCTAGGAGATGAATTCTAGTTGTTAATAAGTAGGATGTCTCTCTGCTATTCTATACACAATTTGTTTAGCTCCTCTTTGATGAGCTGAAGAAGGTGATTGTTGACTGATTTTTCTTCAGTATTGGTATCCTCTGACTACAATAGTGTAACTTGTATTTCCCACGTGAAAGGAGGAAGATGTGGATTGATGTGATCAGGATCACAGTTTTTCAGTTGTTGTTTATGAAGATCTTACATTAATTGGAAAGAGACCTAGGTGGGCTCTGAATCAAACCCTTCTCTGAATTGATGAGGAATTGCACTGAGGAAAGCATTTTGTTTCTTATTCTAGTAGCACCCACAGGCCTAGGGTGGGACCAGTGTCCCTTTGGCACAGAGTTACACACAGAGTTAAGTGGCTTCTATGACCCTGAAAAGCTTTCACCCCAATGAATCTCAATCTGATATTCTGAAGTGTGGTAAATGTCTTATAAATTTCTAAGATAACTTTTGACAGTTTAATGGTTGTTTTTTTTCCATTTAATGTTCATTTCACTGGCTTTGAAAGAAAGATAACAATTTTCTTAGTTATCTAAATTCTAAAGGATTTACTTCCAAGTGCTGTTAATTGTAGTAGAATTGTTTTCTAGGGTTGTGAAATAATGGCATGGCCACATGGAATGTGCTGGATGTGTATCTATGTATATGCATATGATAACAAGAATCGAATAGTTAAAGCAAAGAGTAGGATAGGGGATAGTCAGGTAGAGAGCACCTGAATAAACAAGAAGAAAAAAGGTTGATTAATAAGGAATTGTTTTAGTTTATTAAGCATGAAAAGGGTAGAACTTAGGGCATTATTTTAGCTTAGGTAGCGTAAAACAAGGAAGAAAAACTAGATGCAGCTGGACTCATGACCTAGCAGTATGTGCCAAACTCAAAGGTCAAACTGATGAAGACCATTGGCCTTCCTCCAGACGACCACCAGAGACTGTGGGACTAATGCCAAGTGGGAGGAGACGAAGGAGGAGATAATGATAATGATTTCCAAGAACTAATTGTAATAATGACCACCTATTCCTGGAAATAATGAATATGCATGAGTTCTTTAATGTATATAAACTGAATTTTTTGTCTCTGGTAGCACAAGTTTGGTGGAGCAATGCCCCTTGTGCCCAGTGCTGAATAAACAAATACCTGCTACTCAGAGATACAAGTCTGTGGGTAGTTCTTTTCCAGCCTTTTCTTGGCATCACATAAACACTTTCAAAGTTAATACGAATACTTTGTCAGCAGATATCGGTCACTAGTTGTACATATAAAATAAAAGGGATAACAAATACTTAAATGCATTCTGATACACCCTTTTATCCACCACATCAGAGAGTGATCATTGCAAATAGGATTACGCAGCAATAAAACAAATGTCGTTTGGTTTCTGTCCTCCAGCTGTAATCAAATAGGAGCAAAATGGAAAAAATATTTTCTCATGAATATGGTTTTTTACACCATATTCTTTTTCTGTGATTGTCGTTTCACTTTTTTAATGCATTTTTTTTTTCACCAGCAAAGGATGAAAAATGTTTACCCTATTTGAAAATGATGTTTAGTATGATGGAATTCAGAATTCTCTTAAGTCAGTGTTTCCTGTAGTTCTGCATTAGGGAGGTGAACTTAGATCTGTGAGAGAACTTTCAGTATGACAGCATCTAAACTTATCCATGCATTTTACATTGACCCATTTGTTGTGATCTCTGAGCTAAGTATTGGAAAAGTAAATTCTGGTGACCAGATTTATGCTGAGTCTGAGCTCTCTTTGGGAATCTTCTGCATGTTGTGCAGTTTGCTTTGTCCTTATTGTTAGTGCAGTTCAGATGTGTTAATTTGGGTATAAAATCCACAAAATAACATGGGGGGGATGTTATTTTTTGTTGCCTTTTATTTGTTCCTTTTGTGGCAGTGTTTTCTCACTTCCATAAATAAATGCATTGTTTGGGAAAGGTGTCCCAGGCCGTGTTAGGTGGGAGAATGAGGTTGTCCTGCCAGCTGAAGAGGTTCTGTGTGAGACACTGTGGCTACGCAGAGTGGTGGTCTTTGGGATAGCTCACAGCTTGGGACAAAGAAGGGAAGGGCAGGAATCACCCTGCTATTGCTCCTGAAGTGTGTCAGCAAAGGCTATGCATGGTCTTCAGTGAATCCCTCTGATGGGTGGGGGGAGAAAGAAGGTCTGAAAGCAAACTTCATTTTTGTTGGGTGTTTTAAGATTCACTATCAGTTTTTCTTTCCCTTCCTTTGTGAGTCAATAAGATGGCACAAGAATTGAATACCTGCTCCCTTCCAGTGTTCTGCTTTATCAGTTGCTGTGCCAAAGCACGAAAATTCCTGTGACGTTACCATTTTGCTAATGGTTCATGCCCTAGTGGATACCCTCCGTTGCCCCAAAATATGCAATCATTTAATTGTCATTGCAATCCTATTATATTGCCATTATGGAACGTCTGGTGGGGAAAGCTATGAACATGTTATTAGTGCTGAAAGGGACAATTTACTGAATCTCACTAAATGCCATCACTTCTCAAAAATGAAGCAAAATTACTTTATTATGCATGTCTTCCTTTAATATTCTGCTCAGATAATGATTGGGAGCCATTGATCATTTTCTGAGTGGAGATTTTATTTGCACAATTTTTAGTTTGTTGCAACAGTAGGAATGCTAAAAACTCCTTGACTAGGTTTCTTCCTGCATCCCTCCCTTATTAAAAAAAAAGAAAAAAGGGAAAAAAAGAAGGTAAAAAGAAAACAGGCAGTTCTTGCTGAACTGGAGTTAAGTACAGATTTTGAAGCCTTTTGAGTTTAGTGACTTGAGTAACATTCCTGTTCATAGGAGTGAATCTGACCTCATCTTTCTCCTGGCACTCTGTCCTTTTTGGCTAATCTTTCCATGCTTTATTTAGCTATTTTGTAAACTCTGCAGTGCCCAGAATACATCTTAGTGAGGATTTGAAATAACATGGTGCAGCCTCACATGAGGTCTCCAATGACAATCAAAGTACAAATAATTAACTTCCCATGTGTGACTCTTGTGCTTGATGAGGGTTGGTTGAGTTTGGAGCACATGCAGCATATTCTCACTGTGGCAGCTTAAAATGATAGGCTATTCCCAGAGGTAGTTTAGGGGATTGGTAAAGTTGAGATTCTTACTGATTCTAGAAATTGCATTTCCTTCTATATTATAGCAAGTGAGGCTGAGTGAATCATTCACTCATCTTGGAGATTACCATGCCAAGAGCTGTGGGAAATCCTGTGGAACACTGTGGAGACCAACAGGGCCTTCTCCAAACTATTAGAAATTCTGGAGAAGCTATTTTAACCATAATGAAAGGAAGTATCCTACAAGCCCTTTAATATCTTTATAGTCTGATGTCTTTGTAAATGCACATAAAGCAATCTGAAGAGTATTACATGCAAATTATGATTAATAATTTGAGCCTGAGGGCATTAAAAATCTTTAGGTATGATAAATGCAAAATGTATCAGGATTAAGAATGCAGATACATGCTTATACTGCAAGTGTGTCACCAAGCAAAGCAAGAGAAGTCTGCTGTGACTTTTTCCTCTTTTTAATTCATGAGGTATGTTTAGTTATTTCATATAAAGCCTGCAAGTATTTTTTTAGTCTTTATTTTTTATCCTAGATTTCTTCATGGTAATTTCAAATTTGTAGTTCTGGGCCAGCTGACACAACACAAATAGAATTATTGCTATACAACTTAGTTTGGAGAAGGGTTTTTGAAAAGCAGTTTTGAATTGGCTTGTGGCAATTCTCTTGTACATAAACTCATTTTAACTGCATAAAAACTACTATATTGCATCTAGAAACTGCAGTGAATGTGCATTTAGATGTTATGAATAACTGCAGTTAAGTAGAAATGAAACTGAAATAAATCTGAATTTTATTTGCACTTTCCCTTCATTTTAATGCCACTCAAGCTGCTGCTACCTTTTATTCTCAGAGTAACATAGCTGTTAAGGATAAAGAGTGTGCATGTGTTTATCTGTGAAATGCTGAAGTACTGTTGGCCTACATGTAACATGGTTTATAACCACAGAGGCTATGCAATGAAATTTTGACTGCTGGACATTATTTTAAAGCTGTTTGCTCCTGTCATGGAAATGCATTACAACTAACACAAGATATGGCTGAGAAATCTGAATAACCACTTCAAAATTCAAGATTTCTGTGAATGACAAGTGATACTTCTGCCTTGGCAATCAAGGTGCTGTTAAAAGGTGATGCAATGTGCATAAGGACTTGTTTCTGCAGACACTAATTGGTTTGTTGTGTTGTGATTGCAGCATGCCAGAACACTTGGCTTCGTGCTGTAACAGTAAATACTCCATCCAGTGAAGCTGTGTCAATGCCCATAATCCCTCTGGTCTGCAACAACATCTGACTTGGAGGACCCCAAGTAACTGTGGGGAAAATTTTCCAAAGCATTTGAAAGGTTTGGTCAGCTTTGTCTCATTTCCAAACATGACTCACCTGCTCAGGGATCGCAGTCCACAGAAAGTTAATGTGTTTTGTCTGCCAATGCAGTCAACAGCCTCTGAAAATTTCAGCATCAAAAATCTGAGTTGCTGAAGGCTTTCCTGATTTATCAGGCTGTGATGGCTTTTATTGTTTTTCCTGCTGTTCTTTTTTGCTGCCAGCTCATTCATATCTAAACTTCTGGACCATTTCTCTTCTGTCAACTCTCAACTTTTGTCGTGCATCCCCCCATGCACAATTACAGTCAGAGTGTAATTAGAAATGCTAAAACAGGTAGTATGAGGCTGCACATTGCCTGATGGGCTCCTGCCAGTAACTAATGAACAAGCCCTCTGTCCTGAACACATGGACCTGCTGAAAAACAGCCCAAATTCTGAACACAGAAACTCTTAGCAAAGCCATCGTGGAACTGAGCAGTTTGATGGATCGTGCTCCTCTTCCAGAGTGTGAAAACCCCCTCAGGAGGTGTGATACAGCCCAGGCTGTCCCTGTGTTGTGCAGGGATGGTGACTGTGCCTGGCTGATGCTCCTCTGGTGCCTGGGATCACTCTGCAGAAGCTGTGTGCTGCTCCCCAGTTACTTTTGCAGAATCACAGAGTATTTGGAGGTGGAAGGGACCCACAAAGACCATCAAATCCAACTCCTGTCCCTGCAGAGAGCACCCCTGAAAATCCCACCATATGCCTGGCAGGATAGTCCAAGCATTTCTTGACCTCTGTCAGGCTTGGTGCTGTGACCACTGTCCTGGGATGCTGTTCCAGTGCCCAAACACCCTCTGAGTGAATAACCTTTTTCTAATACCCAGCCTAAACCTCCCCTGATGCAACTTCAGACCATTCCCTCAGGTTCTGTCACTGCTTGCCAGAGAGAAGAGGTCAGTGCTGCCCTTCATTTCTTTCTGTAAGGAAGTTGTAAACAGTGATGAATTCTCCCCTAAGTCTCTTCTCCAGCTGAACAGACCAGGTTCCCTCAGCTGCTCCTCACATGGCTTCCCCTCAAAGCCCTTCACTATCTTCATTGCCTCCTTTGGACATTGTCTAATAGCTTTCTGATAAATGACTGAGTCCCCAAACAGGATTACAGTCAAAGTTTACAATTTATTATGCAAATATAGGCAAGCAAACAGCGCTGGGTGCACCGGGAGTCCCTGCTCCAGCAACACACACCCTACGTGTGATATTGCTTAACTGGAAGCTGCTGTGGTACAAAGATGGAGCACTAAAAGCCGAGAGGGCTGAGGGATTGTGAGGGCAGAGCCGCGGGACCCGCCGCGATCTCACCCCCCTCGGGCTCTCTGTGTGAACAAAAGGTTTCTAAACCTGGTTTCTGTTTATAAACTCTTTGTTAATACATATTCATGACTGTCCCGAGAAGAGGTGGGTCTTTGTCTGGACATGCTCACTTCACCTTCTGGAGTTTTCTCGAACTTTTTCTCTCTTCTCCCTGTGCAGGCTCTTGAGTAAACTCCTAAAAGCATCAGCCTAAATTTAACTCCTTCTCCTCTGGCAGGCTCAGCTGGATGCCTGTGGCTGGCTAGGCTAGTCACTGATGGAAATCAATTCCTGTCCAGATCAAACCACAAAAAAGTTCCTCCAGGAACAACACAGAATTTTATCAGTCTGGACCAAACAGAAACTGGCATTTTACAAGGCTTGACAAAACATGGTAAATGCTAAGCAAACAAAATGTCCTTAACAAACAATCTGTATTATTTAGCCTCCTACCTTCCATAAATCATTAGATAAGTTTCTTTTATTTCTAACCCCCCTTTCTACCAGGTTAGGAAACTCTTTTCTTCTTTCAACAGTTGTTCAGAATAAGTATCTTTGCCCGTGGGGGTGAGGCTGTGGTGCTCGTGGCTCTGCCCTCACAGATCCCTCAGCACTCTTGGCTTTTAATGCTTGATCTTTAGCAGCTTCTGATTCCAAATAAGCAATATCACAAACAAAATAAGGCTTTTGACAGGAATTGGGAACACATTTCACAGCTTTATATCCCTTTTGTGTCTTGGTGCGCAATATTGAGTGCGTAACAACTGCAACTTGTAGTATTACTGAGGCTCTGTTTCTGTCATAGTCTTCTTTTTCACCTTTTAATGATCTGCACTTGTAATGATTCTTTGATTAGACTGTTAATATTCCAATTATAGTACTGGGAAGCCATCGACTGGACACGTAAGGTGCGTTTTCTTTTTGCCCATATCAAGATTTTGAGCATAACTTCTCTGATCTCTTTTGAGTTCACAATGACATAAACGAGAAAAAAAGCACAGAGCACTCTGCTGGCATAGAGACTGTCTAGGCTTGGGAGTGTTCCCACAGTGCAACGCTGCTCCACCTCTTCTTTCCTTAACTTTGAGCTTGTTTTATCATGCCCCATCCCCCTTTTCCCTTTTTGAAAGAGTTATTTAAAAGGCTGAGAATTAGTATAGCCTGGAAAATCTGAAATTCACGCCCTAATTAATGAACATAATGTAATGTACACCTGTGGTGATAATACCTTTATTAGCATTGAAACTGTAGACATCAAAGCATTGTATCAGGCAAAACCATCTATATCTAAGTTAATGGAATCACAATTAAAGTGTATTTTATCATAACTGGAGTCTTGCATGGTGAGCAGAAATCCTTCCAGCCCAAATTGAAGATTAATAATATGGTAGGCTTTTATGTTTAGTGTGGCAACTCAAGTATTAGGTCACAAAACACGTTTAACATCAGTGAACATTTTATGAATTCACTTGTTTTAACACCTGACAAGTGTCTTAAGAGGTAGATGCATTAACATTATTTTTGTTTCATGAATGAGGGTGAAACACTGTTCTTAGCTCAACGTGAACAGTTTCAATAAAGAGAAAATGCTGCAGCTTTTGGAGCAATAATTCATTTCCTGTGTGGATAAACTGAGGCTGAAGGCAAAGTAGTTTGTCTCTATCTAGTATTGTAACTACATTACCTTTTGCCTTTTAAAATTGAAAACCTCCCTATTAGACTACAAGCAATGCTGGGGTTTCTTCCCACAGCTTTTCTTTGCTTCTTTTCCAAATTCCTCTGCTGTTAATGCTATTTTATAATCATTTGTTAGAGGTTGCTTTTGTTTGGTTTTGATTCCTCATCTCTAAAGTGGGAATTTTGTTCTGGCTGAAAAAAATATCTTGGAGATTTATTGTATAAAGCTTGGATGTGCTTACTTTGGCAAAATTCTCCATCATTTCATTGTTCTTTTTAAGAACCATGAAGAAAACTGGTCATGTTCAATATTGCCTGTTCAGGCAGTGTCTTGTAGGCATGACAACAAGCATATGTTGTTGGGGAGGCGAATGCAGCCTGGTTTGGAACTCATCCATCTCTGGAGACAGGGGTGGGAGGCATGGGAAAGGTAACAAGAAATTTGTTATAAAACAAATATAAGATGAACATTCCCATAAGAAAACAATAAAGAAATTTCCAATATGTAGGGTTTGATTTTCGTATTGTCTGGATCATGATCATATTTATCTTCTGCCAGGAAGGATAAAGGGACCAATAATTGTTTTCCCACTCTCCAACCTTCCTTTCCTTTTTTTCCTCCATGGATTCTTAGATTTATTTTGATCTTGGAAAAGCTGCAGTTTTCTGGTGCAGTAGGTTAGCTTTTACAGTTATAAAATTTAGGAGAGACTGATATCCTTTCCATACAACTTCGAGTGCTTTCTGAAACCTTTATTGCTGTAATCTTTCAGATTCAGTAACAATCCTTGACCTTTGCTTGCTCCGTTACTTTAGAGATGTTGCATCGCTTTGATTCCCCTCTACTACCACATCATAAGGGAAAATATCCTTCCTTATGGAAATGGCATAGCTACAGCAGATAAACAACTCTTCCACTCTTCAGTTATCACAGTAAATGCTAGAGAGGAAGACAGAGAACCTGTCTGTACTTACATAGAGAACTATTACTGCATTGCATACACTTTAGATGGAGAGAGCACATCTAGACTGAAAATAGAGTATATTCCTAATGTCTAGTGGTGACCTATACAAACACTTCTTAGTCTGCATTTAAAAAAAAAAAAAAAATGAAAATTTTGCAGAGTATTTTCATTTTATTCTAATTTGGAAGTTGAATTAGCAATCCAGAAACTCTGGCTGCCAAAAATTTTGAGTTCTTCCTCATCCTTCTACATCTGCAAATAATACCATTGTTTCCCCAATATTTAAGTATCTTTGATAGATATAATCCTTATATATGTTTATATATATGCTTGTTTGTTCTCAGAACTGTGGAGTGGGACAAACCTCTTATTCCTGAGTTATTAGCTGAGATCAAACAGGGAAGATTCAAGAGGTCTGTGACTGGCAGAGGCATATTCATAGTATGTTTCTGAAGGCTCTCATCACCTATCAGGTAGGAGTGTAGGTGTGATTGTGCTGATACATCAAACAATGTCAAAAGTGCCCAGCAGACCACATGAATGGCTTTCATTTACCAATTTATTCAGCTAAGTATGTGTAACATTTCCAGTCACATTGCAAGTACGAAGGGATGTAGTCTCATAGGAATATATTTGAGTCTCTGAGGGAAAATAACTCTAAAACACACATAAAGGGCACCATAAGTCCGTTTAACATAGGAAAGTTGCAGCAGGTGGAGTTCCTTGAAGAAAATGAAGAAAAATGTTGGGAAGAATATTTAGAGTTAGGAGTTTTACATTGCTCAACAGCTCTGTGTTCATTAACTGGCACATCCCTTCTAATTTGTGATCTCATTTGTACTCTGTCAACAGCTTTTAGCAGTGCCTCTCCACATTCTGTTTGCTCTAAAACATAGTTTCTGTAATCAGAAAGAAAACTGGGAGCAAAATCAGCGTTTCAAAAGCTGTAGTCATATGCATTGCTACCCACTCCACTGGTACCTGGTTGAGTTTTGGCTGGTTCATCTGTGAATTGGTGAGGTTCTGTGTGTGTGGATTCACTGATTAGCATTTTCAGTGAATCACTACAGATTTTGTGATGCTGTAAAAGCAATCAGGAATTGACCTTTTTTGCCTTTCTGCTGTATTACCAAAGTCATCTTTTCTTTCACTTTTTGTGATGTGATAAAAACATGACTGCTGTGATTTATGCAGCCAAATTTGGTACTCTCTTCCTATTTACTTGAACTGGAAGGTTATATATCAAATTTGTGCCTGTCCCAATGAATATATTACCTGAAAGAGGAGTTAATATGTTGGTGGATCAGACATAGATTAAGATATTGCTGTTGTACATGTATCTGCTAGGTATGATTTACAGTTTATGCTGTTTCCCCCTCTTTAGTATAATTTGCTTTTTTTCAACTTGTGTGCTGTAGGTCACAACTTCTGTACTTTTTTATGTACTTTAACACAAAGAAGCTTACACAATGCCAGACAATAATTACCATACAACTCTGCAATTTTAATTTTTCTTTGATACAAAATATTTTTCCATTCATGACACTGTAATTTTGCATCCAATGCTATTTAAACTATTTTAGAGCATTGCAGCATGCCTTGTAACTTTGCATGACCCTAATTGCCCTAAGCCTGCACTCAGGCAGACTGGAGACATTGGTCTTCTCTCTCTCTTGTTCCAGACTTTCTCAGTTACATCAGAAGCTCCAGCTGTCCCCACTGCTGTCAGCTGGGCCACTGCTTCTCAACAAATTAAAGCATCATTTGCCTGCCTGCCTGTTAGGTTTGCTGCCTTCCTATTAGTGCTTGTTCCTTTGCTGGGTTCATCAGTAACAGTCTGAGCTCATTTATTATAGAAACTCAGAGATAGATACAGAAGCAGAAATTGTGAAGAGAAGTTAATAGTCTCTATCCCTTACAAGAGGAATATCCTTAAATTATAAGGTATTATAAAGGACTTTTGTTCTTAGCAGTAATTTTGTTCAGCTCTCAGTCTGTTTGACTAGGAGAGTAAGAAGCAGAGGTATCACCTGGAACAGCGAGGGAGGGGACGTTTGGCTGTTTGATGTTTGGCAAGTTTGCAGGAGCTGCTAATAAACCTTGTTAAGGCAACTTCGGATCTGGTGCTATAGCAAAGGAAGAGGAACAATTCAAGCTGTTTCCCCCACATGCTTTTGTGTGAAGCACCCTCTAGAAATGCCTTGCAGTCATTTAGGTGGGGTGGGATCTTTCAGAATGGAAAGACAACAGGAAAAAAACATTAGAATAAAAAGCATTTGGTTCTGTAGTTAGCTGAAGTATTGGATAGGAAAGTTTGAAACAAGAAAGAACTAAATCAAGCAGGAAAGACTGGAAGCAGCTGTGTGTGTAATCATAGAATCATCAGGGTTGGAGGAGAACTCTAAGATCATTGGGTCCAACCATTAACCTGTCACTGCTTGAACCTCTAAACCATATCCTGCAGCACCAGATCCAGACACCTCTGAAACACTTCCAGGGATGGTGACTCCACCACCTCCCAGGGCAATATTCCAGTGCCTGAACACCCTAACAGGGAAAAACTTTTCCCTAACATATAATGTAGCAGCTTACACATCTCTGTAGCTATAAAAATAGCTTTGTATATACTTGGTTGCAAAGTTTTGGTTATTCTTCATCGCAGCCATCCACTTACACACTGTTCCTTATTCTTTTCTGCTGCACTACCCGTGAAAAGGGAAAGGAGCCTCGGAGCAGTGCCATGGTGTGCATCTCTATAGACTTCTCCAGTTGCTGATGAAAAGACAAGCTTGTAGAGATGTGGAGTGAAGGAGAAGCTGAGCTGTTTGCTCCAAGCACAGCCTCTGCTTCCTGGCGTTTGTCCCTGCAGCGCCCGCATCGGGATTTGTGTGGGTGATGTCAGTTTGATACGCTCAGCACTTTTAGGGGACATTGACAGAAACTAAATTGGAAAAATGCAACAAATGTTAGGTTTTAGCAGAATATCGACTTAATATAGATTGAACAGGGGAGAAAAATATTGTGTGGTGTGCAACTTGAACTTCACATTGTCTCATTAAAGACTCTGCAATGGATAACGCTGTCTGCCTGTTTTGCCCTCAGCTGTAGACCCAGCAGATCATTCATGTAAGGAGTAATAATATACCACTCCATGGCACTTTGCTAGAAGTGCCACAAGGTATTTGGAAGATCTGTTTTTATTACTTACAAAAACCTACACTCCATTTATTTCTCTATAACTGGTTTTTTTGCTCCTTCCCCACTTTCCCCTGGCCCCACATCTATTTCTTATTCATTTGTTTGACCCAAATTTATTTCTTGTATACAGCAGTCAATCATATATATCCTTTGAAACCCCGAGGTTCCCAAACCTGGGTATGTAATTAGATGCATTTGCCTTTTTCCCCCCCCATTTACTGGTGTACCTGCAAAAAAATGAGTCATGAGAAATATTAGTTTCTATCACTGGGAAATTGTGCCTGCTGTCTGGAATAAATGGATTAACTGAAAAATTGAGAACTGTGCCAATCAACTTAGATTTTCACAAGAAAAAGCATTAAGTCTCACAATATAAGCACAACATTAAATTTGATTTTTTCAGTCTTGACATGTTTTATGTTATTAACTATGAGGATCTGGTTTAGAAATGTATAAGCCATGGGGTGAGAGAACAGAGATTCATAATGTCATCAAGGCTGGAGGAAACCTCTAAGATCATTGTGTCCAACCATTAACCTGTAACCCCTGAACTCTAAACCATATCCTGCAGTGCCACATCCAGATGCCTCTTGAACACTTCCAGGGATGGTGACTCCACCACCTTCCTAGGCAATATTCTAGTGCCTGAACATACTTTCTAGACCTAATCATCATCACTAATGTGAAACCAAAGCAGTTTAATCTGATAGTAGCTAGAACATCTATTAATCAAATAATAACAAAGGTGGGGTTGACAGATGGAGTAGCCACAGATGAGGTGGCACATTCTACTCTGCTGTGGGGCTGCAGGGGATAATGAAGTTACTGAAGAGCAACTAGTTGGTGGTTAGTTTCTTGGGGCTTTATTTGGCTTTGGTTTTTTCCCCTCTGAAAATGAATTGCTTAATATAATCCTCTTGTTTACTCACCAGAGAATAAAATAGGTGCTATTTGTCAGCTGTGCAAAGAGTGAGCTTTGGGCAGGAGGTACTTGTTATGTATGTGTGGACTGAGTCCCACAATGGACTGTGACTGTGCTGTGCTCATATTTAGTGCTTTCAATTGTGTAAGTGGACATAATTCTACTCAATTCATTATTTACATTTCAGTATGTGCCAAAAGCAGTTTTAAAAAAATAAATGAATAAAAACAAACAAATATAACCCCCCTGCACAAACAAAAACAAAAAAGCTCATAATAGGAGTTTGTGCAATAGCCTCTGGAATACTGAGTTTTGTTCCCTCAGTGCAAGAAAAGCTGTTTGTCTCTTTTCAGAATGCATATAGGTTTGACCCTTCATGACCAAAATATAATGCAAATATTAAATTCCACAGAACCCAGAGCAAAGAATATTAATATTGCTCCAGCTTATAATAATTTCATGATTGCAACACAAGCACTGGATGAGGTTTTCCTGTCTTGAAACAAACACAGCAATAAGTCTATCTGGTCTGCCAAGAAAAGATGCAACATTCAGACAGTTCTTTGTACTGTCAAATGAAATGAGGCTATTTTGACTAGTGTTTAGGATATACAACATATGGCATGCTGCTGATTTTTGCTTGTGAAGGATCATATTAGATTCACGTATCTGATGATATAATTCTAACTGCATCCTACAAAATACTGAAATGGTAACTCAGCATGTTTTTTTTGAATGGTGACAGAACCATAAAAAGTTATTGCTGGTTCTGTTCCAGCACTTCCTTCCTTTATTAAAGCTAATGTCTTAGCTTTTGACTTATCACAGTTTCCTCAAGGACAACAAAAACCCAAGTTAGGCAGATGGTTTTCGCCTTGTTTAGGAAGGCAGGTGGTTTGTGAGATGGTTTTGTGCTTTGCCTTTTTGCTCCTTGTAACAGTTATCTCTGCGGTTTCAGTCTTTTGACCATAACTGGTCATCAACCTGAAACTCCACCCAGAACAGCACTGCCCATAACCTGCTGCCCAGCACTCCCTGCGTGTTGGGGAATCAGGTTGTTTGTGACTCAGTGCAGAGGAAGTATTTGGTTAGTGCTGAAGCCTTTGATTCTCAGTCGAACTGTGTTCAAGGGGCTCAGGAGAGCGTCACTGCCTTGGTGTTGCTCATATCATCTAATCATTAATCTTTCAGTACTCATCCAAAGCCACTGCTCCTGGGCTTGAGCAACAAAGGGATCATTGCTGTTTTATGCCTTCCATAAGTCAATGTCATAGAATGGTGTGGGTTGGAAAGAGATCTCATTCCAACCCCTGCCATGGGCAGGGACACCTCCCACCGGACCAGTTTGCTCAAATGCCCATCCAACCTAGCCTTGAACACTGCCAGAGATGGGGCATCCACACCTTCTCTGGGCAACCTGTGCCTGTGTCTCACTACCCTCACAGTGAAGTGTTTCTCCTAATATTTTACCTAAATCTACCCTCTTTCTGTTTAAGGCCATATGCCATTGCCCTGTCGCTACATGATCAAATATTGTGATGCTTTATTAAGATTCATATTTTTCTAGACTCAGCAAGGTAAACAAACATGACGTCTAATCATGGTAGCTCCAGTGCATGGTTTTCAAGCTAATTTCATTTTGCTCGGGATGTCTTTTTTGGCACATGAACATTATGATTTAAGATGTTTAAAATTGGGCTATGAAGTGTGGTTTTGTGGTTAAGTAAACTTCTAGGCTGTGCTTCCCCCTGTACATGTGGACTTCTGTACCTCCCTTCTGTTGGCATCACTATGTATGCAGGGGGCTTGTTCAGCTCTCTGGTGTAGCTGGGAATAAACTCTTTCATAGGATTGATTTTCAGATGGACTGGGGAACTGAGCTGATTGCTTGCTCGTTTTCTGTAACCTCAAGAAAACAAAGGAGCATCAGCTGAACTGCTGTGTGAATTTTGTTGTTAGAGGGACAGTGGGTACCAGCTCAGTACACACATGATGACTTTTGGGTTGATCCAAGTCCTGTAGCCCTGAAGGGAGTTGTACTACAGCCTGAACTGACCCAGCATATCCAAACCTGGTTTGGATAATTATCTTGTCTAAAACAGAATAATCACTTAAATTAGGTAGCCTTTTTTTTTCCTTAATGCCATTTTGGAGTACCAGGTATTAGACACAGGGACATTTCCTCTGTGCTCTGGTGTTCATGATTACAAACAAGTGCTTTTATCAAGTCACCTGTGTGACCCAATACACACACTGTGATGCTGCCCATCTCTTTACTTGTCTTCTTACACAAATTTAATATTCCTGCTACAGTATTTTCTTGCAGTCTCATTTTTCTGGTAACTTTCAGTTTTTACAGGCTGAAAAAAATACCTCAGGGAAAGCTTGTTGATTGGTATTCTTTTTTTTTTTTTTATTCTGTTAAGAGCTATTTTTATATCCCCTCAGTTTCTTCTCTTTTTTTTTTTTTTCCTTTTTTTTTTTTGGTACTTGCTTTTTCAAAAAGAATAGCAAATCCTTTGTATCTGAGCGCTGATATGCCTATTTTGCTCATAACTTTTAGCTGCTGTTTCCTTAGGAATTTCCTGATGATACATATGGTGTGTATGAACAAGCTGCCCTTTCTGTATTTCCTTTTATTTCTTCCTTCCCAAAGGCTTCATGTTCCTAAAATTTTAATGCAAAAACATTTTTTTCTTTTAAATCTCTCTCATTCACAGATGATCCATAACTCTCTTTTATTCAATTATTAAATTATAAGGTGCCACCTGGTTATTTCTGTCATTTCCTTGCTGATCCACAAATGCATAACCTGAAAACGAACTTGCATATTAAAGTCTTCTAAAAATATTCCTTCCTGGGATCTATTGCTGCAGCTTAGGTTTGACATGAACTACTGCTGCTATTCCTTTGCTCCTTCAATGCAACTGCAGGAGCAGAAGCATTTGGGCTGCACCTGGTGCAGGGAGGGCAAGAGCTGCAGAAACTTCAACCTGAGGGTGCAGGACGATTAGTTTTTGAATGGATACTTAGAAGGGAAATAAACTACACTTGTGTAACCTTGATGCTGTTTTCTGGAGTAATATTAAATTGCCCATCCCAAATCATATGGTATTTGGGCAGGTGAAAGGCATTCTAAGGGAAAAGAGAAATTTTTACCCACATGAGGCTTATCTAAAGAGTGTTGTTAAAATAATTATT
>NW_008674404.1:0-1484 GCF_000695815.1 Acanthisitta chloris
CTGTGCTCCAGCCACTCTCTGTTCCATATGGGCACACACAGCTCCTGTGGCTCCTCAACGTCTTTAATTTCCAGCTCTGGAGCGCTGAGTGTCTAAATGATACAGGAGAGGGTTTAAAAGTGCGTCTGTGTCGTGGTTTAATCCCAGCCAGCAGCCAAACACCACGCAGCCTTCCTTTTCTTCTGGGAGGTCTCGTGGTGTATCCGTTTGTGATGCACCTGGTCACACATGCAGGTGAGATAAAACTCTTGAAGCACAGCTTATTTATTCTGTTGAGATGCAAGTAGTGGGTCTAGTCCTGCCCTTGAAGAGACCTGTTCCATTCCCAAGGAAAGCAACAATCTTGCAAACCTGCATCTCGGAGCAGAAGGGACCTGTGGGCTCTGCTAAAGGCATGTGTGGCTCTGTAAAACCCTCTGAGAAGCTGTTTCTGCAAAGCTCTATAGAAATGTCAATACAATCCAGGAAATGTTTCTGAAGCAGCAGTTGAATGGTCTCTCTTTCCATCTTTTTGAGTTTAACTTTGCACTTCTTGGTGAGGAACCACATGCCTTTTAATGGCCTCCTCAACATTTCACCCAAACTCACACCTCAGACAGAGGGCAAGAGCTGTGGCAGACACGGATATTGCACTGTGCAGAACATATTTTGGAGCTGTTCTTGCTGTGATTTCTCAGCACTAAGAGCTCTGCATCATTCTGATGCAAAGTCATGTGCTTTATTGCCGAAATGTCCTCAGAACGGGCCAGAGAGTCCTGGGAGCCTGACGGATCCTTCATTATTACTATGCTGACCTTCAGAGAAGGATCTCGCAGCACTTTAGAAAAGCATTGAGGAAACATCTGCTGGTCATATTAGAAGCAAAACAAGGGGCTCAGCCAGCAAATTACCAGTTCCCTTTGCCAACTACAAGAACCAGCTACTTTTTATTTTGCTCTACCTGTTTCTTGTGGGCTGTGTTTCTGCTGCAGAGGTGGTCTGCCCTGCTCCAGTTCCTGTGTGAGGGCTGCTTGCTTGGTCCCATCCCCATCCATATCCCTGTCCTCATCCCTTCTTACACAGATGGGAGCTGTTCAGTGCCACATGCAGAGTTACAAGTGTAACTGCTCCTTGCCTGTCTCCCAGCCAGTCCTATGGACATTCTATGTATGGGAGTAAGACAAGGAGCAGCCAAGTGCTCACGGCCCCAAGAGAGGAGCCCCGGGGAAAGAGCAGCCAAGCACTACTTCAGGATGCACCAAAATAGGATATTTCATGAGCAGAGCAGCTTCACTCTCCTCATTCCCCAGAGGGACAGGTCCCTGGATGGGGAGTGGAGGATTCAAAGATCCTTTTGGCTGCTTTCACCCGATGGTTCTGGATGAAAGGATAGTGGTGCCTCGCACCTTTCTCTCACCCTAAGCAAAGCGCTTAGCTTAGATCCCCCACAGTGGTGCCTCGCACCTTTCCCTCACCCCAAGCAAAGCGCTTAGCTTAGATCCCCC
>NW_008674405.1:0-33445 GCF_000695815.1 Acanthisitta chloris
AGTGCCCACGGCTCACCTGCCCTCCTGAATCCCTCAGCCCTCTTGGCTTTGCTTGACGCTGTATCATAGCAGCTTCCAATTCCAAATAAGCATATCACAAAGAAAATAAGGCTTATATTAACAAAACAATATTGAAGTAGATATATTGAGGTAGATATTTTGAGGTAGATTCTAACATTGCTCCATATTGACATGAATCAGGGGAACACCTTTCACACTGAGATAAGTTCTTTTTTTATAGCATTGATCCGTGTTTTTATTTCCACCTAAGTACTTGCTGCATATATATTGGGGCTTTGTATCCCCAGGATACTCCTAGTCGCTCTCCCAGATTTATGGGTTACAGGAAAAAACTGGGTCTTATAGTTCCTAATACACAGGATCCTGTCCAATTCTTTGGCAAATATGCATAAGCTAGTTTGCCACAAATCCAATAATGTCCTTCAGGAGTTGGCCAACAATTCACAAATTGATTTTTCATTTTTAGTGGGCTTCCCCACTTATCCCGTTTATTTTGAGTATCATTCCATAGGTAACCTCCTTCACATTCTAGGTTACCTACTTGTGTTCCATCATCTAAGTTTTGCCAACAGCTTCTTCCAATTATACTCGTTTGGAGTACCCACTGTTGTGTCCTATTACCCTTTATTCTTCATGTTCCATACTTGGGGATCATTTATGTTGCTTTCCATAACTTCCCATGGCCAGCGTTCCCCTTGATTTGTTCTGCCACAAACATAACAATGGGTTACATTTAGTGTTGCAAGGTTTACAAAGAGATTTTTGGCAACTGTGGGAATTTTATATTTCACTCCTGTTTCCATTTCGTGATGAAACAAGTTACTGACTCTGCTTTTTCTTTAATTTTTACATTCTTTAATTTACATTTACATCGGTAATCTACATTTTTACATTTAAAATAACTTCTGGATCCGCTCCAGGTCCATAAATCTTTAACCCAATTCCCACATTTTGTTGTTAGGGTTTCCATCCTTTTAATTTCTGCTTTTAGCTGAGTCTCTTTACATAGTTGAGGCCATCCTCATTGGGGAGCTGTACTCCAACAAGCGAGTCGTAGATAGTATGGTGAACTAGGGTCTGGGAACTCACTCGCCCCCTTCTAGTAGTTACCACACATTGAGAGCAGCAGTTCATCATCGCCCAAGTCAAAGGACACACCACCAATACAACTAGAAGAGGTCCGGTCAGGGCCATAGTGCGTGGCAGTCACCGCCCGAAGGGGTTGCAGCCCTTGGCAGACTCTCTTGTCTGCAACACCTGTTCCCCTCCGGCCTTGCCCTCTTCTTCAATCTCAAGGGGTGTTCCTCTTTTTTAATTTGTAAAACAGCTAGAACACTTAGCTCTTAAGCAACACCATTTACACAATGGACAAGCACTTGTATTAGCTCCTCTCCAGGGACTTGAGGGGGTATTATATTTTACTAACCCTCTCATACATTAATCTATTAGTGATTCGAATGTCTATACAGGAGTAGCCATAATGAAATTCCCACAGTGACTTAGCTTATGTTCTTTTATGAAGGCTTCTTCAAGTTCGTTTGATGGTTAGCTTAGTTTCTCCTGGTTCAGATGTTAATTTCCACTCCTTCATTGGCCATTTTACTCTCGATACATGTGTCTATCCTTTTTCAGCAGTTCTCATGGCCGTTTCTGTAGTTAATAAAAAAAGAAAAGGCTCTTCCCAGGGGGGAGATAAGGTTTCTTCTTTCCAAGTTTTTATTAAAACTTTATCTCCTGGTTTTAACTGATGAATTGCAAATTCCAATGGTGGTGTTTAAGCTATCATCCCAATCTCTCTTAACTGTTTTAATCTTTTTCCAATGGTGATTATGTATTTTTCGGATATTGTGATCTTCAACTACATTGCCTCACAGAGGCATCCCTTTGAAAATAAGGCATGCCATATAACATTTCATATGGTGATAATCCAGTATCACTGTGTGGTTTAGTCCGTATGTTCAAGAGTGCCAGTGGTAAGCATCTTGGCCAGGGCATCTGTCTCTCAATCATCAATTTAGCCAATTGCTGTTTTATTGTTTGATTCATTCTTTCTGCTTGCCCCAAACTTTGTGGGTGCCACGGAGTGTGAATTCCTAGTGACTGACTCAATAATTTTATTATTTTAGAAGTAAAGTGTGTGCCCTGATCAGAATCAATGTGCTGGATTATCCCATATCTAGGTATCAAGTGTTCTAATAAGATTTTTACCACCATCTGTGCTGTAGCTCGTGCTACAGGGTAGGCTTCTACCCATTGTATTAAATGATTTACTATCGCCAGTAGATCAGTTATTCTCCCCACTTTGGGCAATTCAGTGCTTATTTATCTTTTGGCAAGTTAAACAAACTTGTGTAATTTGCTTTACTATTTCAAAAATCCCAATGCAGCCAAATTGTTTAAGAAAATGATCACTTAATGCCTTCATGCTTCAATGTGTTTGTGCATGCAATTGCTCCAATCTTTGTCTGGCACAGGCTATTGGCAACATTTCTCAGCCATCGGGCAGCATCCATTTTCCTTGTTCTTGCTTAACCCCTATTTTCTCCAATTTTGTTTGCTCTTCAGGGGTAAAGTTCTTTTCCTGTTGGGGCCTGGCTAGCAGAGGAGCTGTAACTCGAGCAATGGTTAAAGGAATGCTTAAGCAATTAAAAACAAGACACACAAAATAGGTCGTACTGACCCTGTTTCTATCTTCATGCATTTCTGTGTCTTCAATCCAACACCTTATAATGGTCTTGTTCTCTCCAGTTGCCAGGGTTTTTAGGTTTAGTTTTGGTTTTACTGCCTTATAGATAAGATAAGTCATCTGGCTAACAAGCTGGGAGTAGTGCTGTTGTCTAGGTTCTCATGGACACTGTGCAGCTCTTGTCATCAATTTCCCAGGATGTGAGAGCGGGATGCAGCTTAAACTTGTAACCTATCATAACTAAGAACTGCTCACATTGACAGGTTAAGCAACCAATCCAAAGTTGTGTGATCAGCGTGTAGCTGCATGTATGTGAGACATTTTACTATAAATACTGTTAGGTGTCCTAAATAAAGTTGACTATCAGAGCATCATATTGGTGTGTGCTGTAGTCCGTCCCTCGCAAGGGCCCCGACATTTTCCCATTCTCTTTGTCTTTCCTCACTGGTGTCTTCCCTTGTTTGTACTACATTAATTTTAATAAATTGAGTTCTGCTAAATTATTTCCCCTGGTTCGGTAATCTAATCCTTTATGGTGCCCTCTTACATGTCCTACTGCTATTTCTTTTGGTTCTCTTAATGCTTTTAAAATTCTTACTATTAATTCTTGATGTATTAGATCTCTTCATTTGGTATTAATTAAGCCTCTTTCTTCCCAAATTTTCCAAAAGTGTGTACTACCCCATATGCATATTTAGAATCTGTAAATATAGTTCTGTGTTTCCCTTTTAATAACTCTAGGGCTCTACATAGAGCATACAGCTCGCAAGCTTGAGCTGACCATGATGGACTCAGAGGTCCTGATTCCACAGGTTCGAGATTTTTATTAATTATTGCATATCCTGATTTTCTCTTTTTCCCTCTACTACTCGGGAGGAACCGTCTACAAAGAGTGCTTCTCCTTTTTCTAGTTCAGTATCCCTCAGATCTGGTTTTATCTTAGTCTGGCCTTCAATTAATTCTCAAACAATTATGTTGTAATATCTCTGATGATTCTCCAAACAAAATTATGCTGGACTCTGAGCAGATGTAATCCTTAGCTCTAAGTTAGGAGAGTCATTAATATTGCTTCATCTTCTGTAAACCACTTAAGTTGGTTATTAGTTAATTTTTCATATAGAATTTTTACTTTTTTTACTGCTGCTTTCAAGCCAGGGTCTGCAATATCCTAATAATCCTAATATTTGCCAAATTTTTTTAGTTTGTGGGAATCTTAAGGATAGCTTTTTCCTTTACTTAACCAATGTAATTTTGAATATAAAATCTTGTAAGATTTTCTCTAAAGTTTGTCCAAATAGATTTGATGACTCTATTAATTGGATGCTTATGGGGTCCATTTCTATCCTTCCAGTTTCCCCTTCTTTATACCGTACCAAAGGGTTAATAGCTTCTTCATCCTTTTGTGTTAAAGTGCATGATTTAATCTGTAATTTTCCCCCCTTCACTCTGAATGCTCAAATTTAACTTCAAAATCAAATCTCTACCTAATAAATTATATTCTTCTGTCTCTATTTCTACTTTTTCAAAATAGGTACTTTAAAAGGTTCCTCTTTTTCTCCAACTACTGACATGTAGCTTTTCCCTTTTTTGATTCCTTTTGCAAGTTTTTGTATGGTTGATTTTTCTTAGCCTCTCCAACCAATCTGTTGGAGACTCATCTTTCCCTTGTTATTCATTAAATGCAGCTACTCCAAGGGGATCATCAGGTAGGGTCCCCATTTCCTTTTTAAAATTTCTTACATCTGTAGTATTTAACGGGACCGCCACAAACCCGATGCCTCCCTGATTTCCTCTGAGGGGCACCCCCGCAAAGGGCACAAAGAATCTCCCTCAGATAGGGCAGTCCAACCCCCCCCCCCACATGAAGCCGGAGGCACCAATGGGGGCAGTGCTAATGGTGGTGCCGATGGAGACAAGATGGCCACTGGAGGGGGGCTACTGGTGGTGGCAAGTTCCATAATCCTGCGTAATCACTTTCCTCTTGACTAAAAGGTTCTTTTGAATTAACATATATATTTAAAGCCTGGCAAACCCAGTCTTAAAAAGATCCAAGATCTGGCCAAAAAACATATGGTCTTTTGGCTATTCAACCATACAATATTGAACTAGTTTTAATTTACTTTTTCCTTTTCTGGGGCCCCTGTCATTCCAATTTTTAATCATTATTCCTAATGGACTCTCCGGAGGTATGTCTAGTAACTTGCTCCTTTTCTCTTGGTCCTGGGTTGTAGACTTTATCTGACCCATTCTGGAATTTTACTGTGGCAATTCCTACAGCCCTTGATTGCCTTAACGAGAGTGTCTTGCAGGGGGTTTAGGACCTATCACCCACCCACGGATCCTCTAAAAATCGCTTCGGTACTTCACTAGCCAAGCCCCTAGTAGGAAATTGGAACAGTGGCTAATAGACCTCTGCACTCACTATGGAACTGCATTCCACCCTATCACACTCTCACACACACAGAGGCAACCAAATCCCACCCAACCGAACAGTATACACCTTAAAAACTTATGACTCCGTCGTCTTTGTTTGGATCTTTGCGTGCAGAATTACGGGCAAAACGCACTGCTGCAGTCGGCAAGGCAGCTGACAAATATTAAACCCTTTTCTTGCCTAAATTCAGGTTCAGGATAGCGTTTGTCCTGATCTGACCTGAACAGGAGCCACCAAATGGGTGGGGTGCCCTCTCCTGGATCAAGCCAGAATTCAGGAGCCAAGAACATCCTGGATGAGGCCCCAATTGTGATAAATGACTGAGTCCCCAAACAGGATTGCAGTCAAAATTTATTATGTTAATATAAGCAAGCAAACAGCGCTGGGTGCACGCTCTACCAACATGCACACTGTACAGTTCCTGGTTTTGATAAACTCGTTGTTAATACATATTCATGATCATCCTGAGAAGAGGGGGGGTCTTTGTCGGCGTGTGCTTACTTAAGATACACTTAAAATACACTTTATATTAGCTTGGAGAAAGAAATTCAGTCATCACAGTTTATGCATTTAGGTTTCCCAAAGGTGCAGCTCCCAATGGGGTTGAGTCAGAGAAGCTGAATGTGTTCAGTTTTATGTGCTCTCATTGTATTTGCTGTTCATTCTTCCATGCTGCCTGGTGCTATTGCATTCTGAGTTTCTGCATAGCCTTTCAGTACTGTCAATTGAGTTAACACTTTTGAGGAGTTTCCTCAGTATTTGCTGACATTTCTATGTGAGCTCTCTGGTCTAAGCATACATAAATGTTGTAAGTGGAAACATTTTTATCCACAGTCACTCTTTTATTTGAGGGCAAAATTTTCGTTGTCTGATACAGCTACTTGTATAAATGTAGGTCTAGAGGACATATATGACTGGACACTTAGATGTTTGACCTTCAGGCCCTCTAAAAAGATCACATCCCCCCTTCAATTGTAAATTGCATGTTCACTGATCTCATTTAGCAATGCCCAACGGGCATGTATGGTCTGTAGTTTTCTTCAGATACAAAGCGAAAACTGTCTGAAGGAATACAGCCATCCTTCTGTGTGCTCTGTCTCACTTGTCTAGAGAAGGTACAATCAGGAATTCTCATGAAAGTGCATCTGCTTCTGTTTTAAGGACTCTCAGCTTTGAGGAAGGGATTGTGATGTTATGTGGGTGAAGTTTGTAAAACGGTGAGGGTGACGAGTAACTAGCAAAAAAATTCTCACCATGCAAGAACTGAGGTTCAGGCATAGAATCCTAAGGTTGGAAAAGACCTCTAAGATCATCAAGTCCAATCATTAACCTAACACTAACGTCTTCGCCACTAAACCATGTCCCCAAGTGCCACATCCACAAGACTTTCGAACACTTCCAAGGATTGTGATTGTGCCACTTCCCTGGGCAGTTTGTTCCAATGCTTAACTACCCTTTCAGTGATGAAGTTCTTGCTGATATCTACCCCGAACCTCCCCTGGTGCAGCATGAGGCCATGTCCTCTTGTCCTGTCACTAGTTGCCTGGGAGAAATTTGGTTTTCAGAGTATTTGTGTTTCTAGACTTGAGATAGCTCTTCCATTTTAGAATGCTAACTACTGCTAGATGTGCTAGAGGATTATAGAGCCCTTCAAGAAAGAGAGCACACACCCTTTTCATGAAAACCAGAACCTCTTATAGCCTATCCTGGTTGTGTCACCCCTCGTGCAGTTTCCCCATTGGCTGGGTACTCGGACCTCACATTATTCCTCTCCATCTAGTTCGTGCCACTTTTCCCTCACAGCCCTTACCCCCACACTAGAGAGGTTCCACTGACAACACCACCCTAGACATAACAGAAAAAACCCCAACCAAACCCCTCCAGGTTACCCTTATTTTTATCTCTTCACCAACATTTGAGAAATAAAAGTATGTACAATAGCTATTACTGGACTGCACAGTTTTCCACACTGGCTGAAGAAAATATTCACGTCCCACAAGCCAAAGCCAAAGTCTCTGTCAGTAGATCATGGCAAACCACGCTATGCCTGGCCTGAACTGCTCCCACTGCTGGATGCGCTAGAGAATTACAGAGCCTTATCCGGTCCTGAGTGAATGGAGCTGGGCTGGAATTGCTGAAGTCATTCAAGATTTAAAGGAAACGGAATTGTTGTTCAAAACCACTCGCCCTGTAACTCACTGGTATGGTTGGTTCGTAAACCAAGCAGGAGGTGATGCCTAACTGTGGACTATCGTCACTTAAATGTGAATGCTGCTCCTTTGGCTGCTGCGGTACCTAATACAGCCAAACTGATTTCTACTATTCAGGAACAAGTGCACCCTGTTTTAGCTACAATCAATGTGAAGGCTATGTTTTTTACGGTTTCCCTTAGAGAGGAAGATCAGGAATGCTTTGCTTTCACATGGGAAGGAGTATAAGATACCTTTACTCCTCTTCCCCAGGGATACTGGCACTCACCTACTACCGCCCATCATCCGCTAGCTCAGGGGATAGAGCAAGTTACCCTAGTTGGAGAAACCGAAATGTATCAATACATTGATGATATATTGATTGGGGTGCTGATATCCCTGAGGTGGGACAGACTTGGGTGAAGATAATTGACCATTTTTTAAAAATAGGACTGCAGATTCCCCTGGAGAAGGTGCAACTCCGTTCTTCAGAGGTGAAACTTTTGGGTATGTGGGGGAGGGAAGGAGCTGTATGCATTCCCCCTGACAGTAACTTTCCTGGAAGAAATAAAAATTCCTGGGAACAGTGTTCCAGCATGCTCTAGGATTATTGGTGTTTTGGAGGAAGTACATTCCTGATTTTTCCATCATAGCCTGACCTTTATATGACTTAACCAGGAAAAGAGCTTCCTGGGACTGGACACCAGTCCATGAGGAAGCCTTAAAGCTGTTGGGTTTTGAAGCAGGAATATATCAAGATCTTGGTCCCATTCATCCACAGGACTCTTTACAGATTGAGTGGGGTTTTGACATCCATGGACTGTTGATTAATGCGTGGCAATGTGGACCAGAGGGTCCCACTTGCCTGATCCAGTTTCACCCATGCTGTTTTAAGGATGGTGAAAAGCGGTATTCTGTATGGGAAAAGGGTTTGTTTATGGTGAATTTAGGTTTACAGGAAGCAGATACAACTGTGAGGCAGCAGACAAGAATACTGTGAGGTCCCTTTAAAGTCCTTAAGAACATCACCTCGGGTACATCTCCCCCTGTCGGGGTGGCACAAAGGGAGACTGTTAGGAAGTGGTATGTGCAGATAGAACATTATTGCCACATTCATAGAGTTGAAAGAAAGACCACTTGAAGTTCTCTTTGTACAAGAGCCACAGGAAGCCCCTTCCCCATCCCCCATTAAATCTGCACCTCCTTATACCTCTGATTTATGGAAATTTTGGTTTACAGATGCCTCATTTAAGAGGAAGAGGAAGACTTGGAAATACAAGGCTGTAGCCTTGCAGGTTGACGCCAGAGATCAAGTTACAACAGAAGGGGAGGGCAGTGCTCAAGTGGGAGAGTTGACAGTAGTTTGGAGCATGATTGTGAGGAATTCGGGTGGTAAGGAGACGATCTTTGTTTATACAGACTCATATGCAGTTTTCAAGGAGTGTACTGAGTGGCTCCCTTTTTGGGAACAAAACCAAAGGGGAGGAAGCACCTCCTCAAACTGATCTTAAAGACCCCCCTGAACAGGTATGCATGGGTACCTACAGATGCTTATGACAGACAGGATAAAATAAGTACCAGATAGATTATTCCTTCTTTTTAAAACTGGTCTGAGTGGGACTGAGTTGGTTTTTCTTTCTCTTTCAGGTATTCTATGAGAAGATCATGTGGCAACAGGACTGGAGACTTCCACTCTTCTTTGTTGTGCTGATTGCTTTTATGGATTTTGTCCCAGTAGTTTTGCAATATGTATATGTTTGCCACAGACACTGTTTTCAGCTGTTTGTATACCACAGCAGTTGGAAGAGAATGCTCCCCAAATTTAATGTGGGATCTCCTATGGGGTTTTGTATGAGTTTGGAATCCAACAGACCAAGGTATTTGTATGCCCCTTCCTGCCTCCTCACGGCAAAGTCTAAAATTCTCTGTAAATATAGCTTTTAAGCTGAACAAGACCCAGAGGGTAAACTTTTGAGACCAGACAATATGCAGTGATTTTTCACCCCAGAATGGATCTCAACTTGCCTTGCAGAGGAGGTAGGAATGGCTCAGGGTTTTGTTAACCTTATGAAGGTTGTTTTTTCCCTTTTGATTGTACTTTTCACCCCCCTGAAACAACCAGACTATTATGACTACAGTATGGTTCCTGAAGATCTGATCCTCCTGAAACCTGGTTGATGGAAGGGATGAAGAGTGTTAATCCAGTATACATGTAATTGTTGCAGTTATTCTTCTTCTTGTTACCAGAACTGAGATTCTCTGTGTAATAGTATACTTGAACAACTATACCTGTTTGCACTGTCACCAGGATTGTATCTGATAGGAGTATAATGATGCTTGGACTTGTAAGACTACCGACTACCCAGTACTCCATATGTTGTAACGAATGGTGCAAATATTATGTGTAATGCCAAATATCACCAGAGGGGAATGCTGCATTCCTGGACACAGCACCACTACCTCAAATGAAGAGGATCACTGACCAGTCTACTGAGCTCTTCAGTTACTGCAGCCGAAGGACTAGTTTCACAGACTGTCCCTTGGGCCCTGGTTTGCAGCTCTCCTGCAATTGCTGGGACTCACAGGGTGGGGGCAATCATGTATGCAGAAGGGGATCTTGGTATCAACTGGACTTCTGTTGTATGATTTCTCATATACTTTCCTCTTTCTCCTTACTCTTTTCTCACTTGCTTTTCTATCACCACCACTGAAGAAGTTCCCTTTGCCCTGGTCCTGGTGGTTGTTTAGAGCCACGGGGTGATGTCAGAGACTGGAGGAAAAGTTGTCTGGCTCAAAACAGCCAGTTGCGAAAATGGTGGGGGAAACAGGTCGAGCTCTGCGTAGGTGGGGGCAGTGGCTGCTCCCCCCCAGCCCCTTAAGCCTTAGCAGGGAACTGCTGGTTTGCACTGTGATGGCCTTGGTGACCCCATGGCTCTGATGTGAGCCCTGAAATGGTGATGGTCGACCACGTGGCCTTGCTGCAAGCCCCGAGATGAATGCTGAAGCTCCTGGTTCTGCCTAAGGCACAAGTGCAAGTATGATCTCATGCTGGGATGAGCCCTGGGGGAAGGGAAGGGATAACTCATGGCCTAACCCTTGGAAGGGGGAGAGGATAGTAAGTCTATGTAGTATTAGTCAAGCACAGCCCATTACATTACATTGGTGCCCTCTCTGCCCTTCAAATGTAATGTAAAGCCCATTGCTGATTAAGACATGCCAGATAATTAGAACTAGTAACTCCAAATGCTCTTTCCCAGGCAGAATAGTGAATGCCTTTCCTTTCAGCTGGGCACACCTGTAGTCACACATGGCTGTGCTAGTGTTCAGTGTTCTCAGAAGGGCCATGTGATTTCTGCTGATACAAAGGCATTAACTATTCTGAATCTTAGTAGGACAAGTGAAACAAAATTATATACACCTTGCTTTTTTCAAAATATTTATATATGCTTTCCATTGCCACCTGTCTTTCCTTCTGCTGTGGAGTCTTGCCAGACTGATAAATGTTTCTGTACAGGTAAAATTGGAGTAACAGACAAGTTCATATACTTCTAAATCTCAGCGAAATGCACAAGGTTCTTAAGACTAAAATGCTGTTCAGATAAGACACTGCCAATTGAAACTGTGGTCTCATGCATGAGGCCTAGGGAAAACACCATACTGACCTCATATCAGGTTATCACAAAGCTGTTGATAAGGACTTCTGGAATGGAGACACAAAGCAGTCAATAAGCCTGTAGACAGACATGTGATGCAGAAGAAGCTGCTGCCTGTGCCGACTCCTGGGGAGCAGTGTGAGGGTCCTGCAAGAGCTCTGGGTAAAAAGGGTTGACCCAGGTGGTGTGGCTGGTGACATGTTCCTAGTTCTCCTGTGACAGCTTTTCATCTCCCCCATGAGATCACTGGATCTCTGTTGACTTCACCTTGAGACAGCTCTTGGTCAATGGAGTCTTCCCACTGACAAAGCACTTTGTTGGTGTCATCTTCCACTTAGGAGAGCTCTTTGTCTCTCGTCTTCCCACTGGGACAGTTCCTGGTGTCCCTAATCTTCCAACTGTGTCAGCTCTTGGGCTAACTCATCCCATTGGGGCAACTCATGAATTATCTCCTCTCTCCATTGGGACAACTCTTGGATTCTCATATCTGCCCATGGGAACACCTCTTGGTATTCCTCAGCTTGCCATTGGAACATCTCTTGGGCTCTTGTGTCTACCCATTGGGGCAGCTCTTGGAATATCTCACCTTCCCATTGGGACAGCTCTTGGTATCTCATGTGTGCCCATTGGCAAAGCTCCTAAAGAGGCCTTTAGGAGGTGCAAGGGAGGAGAAATGGACTGGGAAAAATACAGAGAAGCTGTAAGAGAAGCTAGAGACACAGTCAGGAAAGCTAAGGCACAGTTGGAATTGAGGCTAGCTAGGGACATTAAGGAAAACAAGAAAGGCTTCTACAGATATGCTGCATTGAAAAGGAAGTCTAGAGACAATGAGGGCCCTCTACAGAAGGAAACAGGAGAACTGGCTACCCTGGATATAGAAAAGGCTGAGGTTCTTAATGGCTTCTTTTCCTGAGTCTTCAAGTGCTCTAGCCATTCTGACCAGACCAAGAAGGTGGAAACTGGGAGGATGAAACCCCTAAACCCACTATAGAAGAGGATCAGGTTCGAGACCATCTCAGGAACCTGAATGTGCATAAGTCTGTGGGTCCTGATGAGATTCATCCTTGGGTCCTGAGGGAACTGGCTGATGAAGTTGCTAAGCCACCATCTATAATTTTCTAGAAATCCTGACAGTCAGGTGAAGTCCCTGATGATTGGAAAAAAGAGAAATTGGCAAGGCACAGAGGCGACAGCTCTCATGCAAGCAGGATGTGTCCAGAACATCTGGGTGGGCACAGTGCACAGCACCTGTGTGAGTGGAACATGTGTGGAGGGCACCAATGTCAGTTGTATGCTTGTGCAAGCAGCTGTATGTGCAGTTTGCTTTTGCAAACAAGCCATGTGCATGTGCAAGGCACTGGTGCAAAGATGTGCACCTGGGGCATGTGTGCTGGGCACAAATGTGAGCATACAAGCAGGGGGTGAGTGCAGAGCAGGACTGTGAGTGTGAGTTGGGTGTGGAAGCAGGGCAGCACTGTGAGTGTTGAACAGGCAGGACCCCGTTGAATGTGTGAGGCCCCGTTGTGAGCTCCTGATGCAGCACTGCAGCATGTGAGTGTGGGCATTAGGGCAGAGGGCTGCTGCAGCTTGTGAGCATGCAGGGCAGCGTGTGCTTGTGCAAGGCACTGTTGTGAGTCTGTGCAGGGCACTATGGCAGTGTGTGCAGGGCACTGTTGCAGTGTGTGTGTGCAGAGCATTGTGCAAGTGTGCAGGGCGCTGTTGTGAGTGTTGGATGGTATGGAGGGGCTGGAATGTCCAAAGCTGCAGTTGATGGCACCTGGGTAGGGACTGAGGGACCAGCAAATGAAGTGGGCATCATTGTGGGAGGCTGCTATTGGCCACCCAGCCAGGACGACAACACCAATGAGTTATTCTTTAAAGAACCAAGGGACATCTCCAAATCAACTGTCCTTGTCCTTTAATTACTTGCTACAGGACGTAATTACTACAGCACACAGGCCAAGCATTCTCACAGGTATATGGCCATCATGTGTGGTGATGGTGATTGATATTGTTTACATATGTCTTTTTATAATTTAAAACCACATTTCTTTATCTATAAGAATGTTATTTGTGTATATATAGATATGAATTAGTTACCATACAACTGCAGTTATTTCAGTTTTGCACCAACTTAACCCACAGTTAAGTGGTGCAAGAATAGGCAACAGCAAAATAGGCAGAGTGGCTGTGGGTGGGTAACTTGCCTATCTGCTCCAAAAGGGTAACCATGAAGATAGAAGTCTCTGGACTTAATGTTGTATGCAGGTGCAGGAGTACTTCCCATGAGTATAGAATGGTTCCCACTATTTATGCAAGTTTGCAGTTTTCTTGCTTTTGCTTTGCAAGACCAAAGTCAGCTGCAATAAAGAAAAAAAAAGATTCGCATCTCAATAACCACTCTCTCTGCGTGACAATCGGTGCTCATCCACAACAGCTGAAAACAGCTCAAAAGACTTCAGCAAGTCATTTGACACTGTCTTCCACAGCATACTTCTAGAGAAACTGGCTGCATATGGCTTGGATGGGTGGACTCTTCAAGAGGTAAGAAAACTGGCTGGATAGCTGGGCCCAGAGAGTTGTGGTGAATGAAGCTAAAGCCACTTGGCAGTCGGTCACTACTTGTGTTTTCCAGGGCTTAGTATTTGGGCTGGTCCTATCTTTATTGATGATCTGGATGTGGGGATTGAGTGAACCCTCAGAAAATTTGCAGATTACACTAAGCTGGGTGGGAGTGTTGTTCTGCCTGAGGGTAGAAAAGCTCTACAGACACCTGGACTGACTTGATCCATGGGCTGAAGACAATTGCATGAGGTTCAATAAGACAAAATGCTGGGTCTTGCACTTGGGGCACAACAACCCCATGCAGCGCTACAGGCTAGGGAAGAGTGGATTGAGAATTGTCAGAAAGGGACTTGGGAGTGCTGGTTAACTGCTGCCTCAGTATGAGCCAACAGTGTGCACAGGTGACCAAGAAGGCCAGTGGTATCTTGGCCTGTAGCAAGAATACTGTGGCCAGCAGAACTAGGGCAGTGATCATTCTCCTGTACTTGGCGTTGGTGAGGCCACACCTTGAGTTCAGTTTTGGGCCCCTCACTTTAAAAAGGACATTGAGGTGCTGGAGCGCGTACAGTGAAGGGCAATAAAGCTCATAAAAGGTCTAGAAAATGTCATATAAGGAAGGGCTGAGGGAGCTCAGAAATGATCTCATCACTCTCTACAACTATCTGAAAGGAGATTGTAGAGAGGTGGGGGATAGTCTCTTCTGCCATGCCTGCAAAGAGAGGAATAGAGGGAATGGGCATAAGCTGAGACAGGGGAGATCCAGATTAGATATTAGAATTTTTTTTTCACTGTTAGGGGGGTCAGGCATTGGAATAGGTTGCCCAGGGAGTTGATAATGTCACCATCCCTGGAGGTGTTTAAGAGGTGTCTGGATCTGGCACTAGAAGATATGGTTTAGGGGTTAAATTGGAGTCACAGGTTTATGGTTGGGCTTGATGATCTTAAAGTTCTTTTCCAGTCTTGATGATTCTGTGATTCCAAAGCCTTAACAGACCAGATGACATTGTACCAAAGATTTAGATTGGCTATTAGGAAAAACGTCTTCACAGAAGCAGTTGTCAAGCATGGGAACAGGCTGCTTAGGGAACTGGTTGAATCACCAACACTGGAGGCATTTATAAGTCAGTAGATGTGGCACTTAAGGACATGGGTTAGTGGTGGACTTGGCTGTGCTAGGTTAATGGTTGGACTCGATCTTAGAGGTCTTTTCTAAGCTGAATGATTCTCTATGATGCACTCAAGAAGTACTCCAGAAACAACTACGAGGTCCTTGACAGTGATGAGAGTTTGTGGCAATAAAATTTGAAAAATAACATACTCCTGAGTCAAGAAAAAGCTATAGACAAAGTTCTACCATACTTCTACAGCATCAAGGGCTATTTTTTCAGTAGCTAAATTTAAAAAAAAAAACAAAAAATGCCAGCAACCAGATGCAAGAGTTGTCATAGAGTTGTCATGTAAATGAAATAGTCGTTTGAAACTTAAGATAGCAAAAGCTTGGCTGGAAAGATTAACACCAAAAGGATACTGTGTAAATAATCGTCAAAGCAGCTTGGCTCTGTGCTACTATGAGTTTTTAAAAAGCCATCTATTTTTAAAAAGTTAAGATGATTTTTATTCCTCTATACTTACAGGAATAAGATATTTTTGTATTTTATTTTTCCTCTACACAACGCATGTTTAACAGCAAGGATAGCCGGGCAAGTAGTATCTGCTTCAAAGATTATCAAAGTCAAATTAATTGTGTTTTTTATGTCGTATTTCTATACTTGCAGTAAGAATCTATCCTTCACAGAAACAGGCTTAAGAAATTTTGAATATAAAAATACACAAACTTGAGACATTAAGTAAACTGTACAAAACAGCACACTATTAATAAATGAGGCAATTGTATCCTTACAAAAGCAAACATTTACAAATGACATGTGCAGGTGCCGTGGTACATTCTGATTCAGACTTTACCTACTGATAGAAAAAAAAAAAAAGAACTAAAATCAAGAGTAGTAATTATGCTCTAATGTCTATTGCCTAAATTTATAAGCCATATTCCAAAATACAAATAAAAAATAACTACCTCACTTCCAATATCACAGAGAAGCCACATTCAGAGACTGAAAAATCCTTTCCATTTTTAAATTGTGAAAACGTATTACCTAGTAAACATTAGCTGATGTTGATGTTTTATATTACAACAAAAATCCTTGTAGTATTTAGAGAGTCAAGGCCAAAGCCTGAGTTGGTTCTTCAGTCAATTTAGCTTAACTGACATACAGCCCAATAACAAAAACATGTTGCCAACCTAACAAATGTGGATTTTTTTTTTTTTTTATTACTCTGACTACTTTAACTTCACAACATTACATTAGCCAGTATATGAAGGAAGGTTATTGTGACCTTGATTCTTTAAGCCATTACCATTGGGTTAATATTAGTCTTCGGAAATGTCATTTATTTTGCTTTCATTTACTCAATCAACTGACTACTCCATGGGGCAAAGAACTTGCAGATGCTAATAGACAAGATCAATCAGTTATAGTAGCAGAGACAAATCAGGCAGCCAAGAGAGACCATAACCCTTACTACACAGTTTTGCTTAATTAGAAGAGTAATGTTTTAGATAACAAAAATACTAGAAAGATCACAAAAGAACAAGTTGCTTAAGAAAAGGAACTGGGATTCAGTATGGACTAGGAAAAAAAAAGATAAGAGTTTTTAAAGGTGAAAGGACAACAAAAGAAAGAAAAACTACCTACCTGTCAGAAAACTTTTATAGCTGTTGAATTAAACTTCTGGAGTATAACAGAAGAACAGAAAATTAGAAGTTTAAATAATGCCAACATTATCATAACATCTGAAACAAAATACTCATTCCAGAGCCAGAAGATTCACACGCTACGTACGTTAAGGACAACTGAGTTTTAAAAGCACTCCGCAAAAAAATAGCCTAAAGTTAGACAATTCAGTTTTTATTGAAAAAGATTTTATTTTATTTAGTCTCTGTTCCAATGGTACAGATTAAGTTCTGTGGTATATCCTAGGGATCTGTGTTTCATTCAAATATTGTGTCCAATTAGGGAATTAAGGAGCAACTTCCTGTATCTATCAGCTGCTAAAATCTTTTGAACAACTGCAAAGCTATTTTCAGCTCTGTCTATTTGAATTGGTGGTATCTATCTCTGAACTCTAACACTCAAATACTTCAATACTTTTGTTAGGACATACCATCATGGACTAAACTATCCAAGACATAAATGCTAGGGTTTATTTTATTTTATAACACAAAGTTATATACAGAGTAGATAACAAGATACTACTTCCACATAGCACTGAACAAAGAACTACCTGTTCTTCAATGTATTTAGACTGGAGCTTCCCATGTGCTAATTTTACTGCTACTTTCCTAAGGAAGAAAAATCAAAAAGAATCCGTCCTACTGGGCTAACAAGGAGGATGCACACACATTTTAGACCATTTTGTGTATCCAGCATCAGCCAAACCCACAACTGATTAGCCATATCGCCAGAATTTTTGTGTCATCATATTTATAGCTATCTCTGGTACACATATTCAAGAAGTTCACTGAGGTTTCGTAGGGGATTACAAACACCTAGAGACAGAACTCTTTTTACAAGCTGACTGTCTTGCTTTTTCTAGCCTATTTACAAGAGCACTATGTAACTACTCTTAGCTTTACAGAGGTTTCTGTTTAAAAAAAATAAAAAAAAATCTTACTCATGTAAGAGGAGTCTCTGGGTAGTTTCATAGGTAACTGAACAAGCAGGAGACAGACATTTACATTTGGTCTTGCTACTAAAACAAAGGCTTGGGGAAGGATGTGAACTGATGTGCATGTGTCCTAAATACATATGTATGCTACAAATTACACAAACTATACTCTATAAAGGAAAGCATGGCTATTATTGCCTAGCAATTTTGCACATTTCCAAAAAGCACTAGTTATTTTTGAGTAGCAGTATTGCAAGTTGCCACTGCATCTGTGCTGTTCCATCTTTAAGTCCACTCTGCCTTGTTATTTTAACAGGTTAATGGCAGTCTTGCTTTAGTGATGTTCCTAGAAAATGAGTTGATTGTAAAGAAAAATCAAAACGAAGTAGTTCCACAGTTGTTCTGTCACAGAAGTTTGTAAGCCTGTATAAGATATTGCAAGTAGGAAGTGTAAGCAAAGCCTTTTCTAAGAAAATTCAAATATATCATTTAATTCTTGAACGTATTTGTGTCAACAAAGGAAGCTCATAAATACCTCCTTACACTTAAAACCAGTTTCACTGCTAAAAACAGGAGGTAGCCATCCTTTTAGAAGGCACCATACCAGAGCTTCAGAAATGTAAAATTTTCATCCTCACATTTTTGGTAATTACAAGCTTTCAGCCTTCTTTTTATAACTGTCTAGAATTCTGGACAAGTCTGACAACAGATCTTCAGACATGAATTCTTCATATTCTCTGTCAATTTTCACATTCTGCTCATCAAGGTATTTCTAGAAAAGAGTTAAAGAAAGTTTATTAGTTCTATCATGGTCTTGATTGTACTGATTCTGCTAAAGCATTTTAAGCAGTCATTGCACAGGTTAAGCAATTTCAGTTAAACACTTCTCTGAAAGATATCTACCAGAAGCAGGTTAAGCCTGACAGGATGTTACTGTTAATGATCAATTCTTATTATTCATACCAAAGGTTTTGTCAACAGATTTAACTAGAACCCACAGATTCAGTGCACCAGCCCTGAATAACTGATACGTTTTTAGAAATAGTAAGTTTTAATTTCCATGTGTTTAACTGCAGTTGCCAATGTCTCTAGAAAGATTTAATTCTGAATATGAAATTTTAGCTTACCCCTATAGACACTACATGAGTACCAATCAGTTCTAAAAGACGACTCAAGATATCACCAGTTTTCCTGTTCTCTTCTGTTGTTGTTTGCATAACAACTTGATATCTGAAAAGACACTCAAAGTCATGTCTGTGATTACGAAATTCCTGACATTTAAAACAATCACTTCACCGAGTCTGATTTATCGTCACATTTAGCCATTCTTTTTTCTATTAGTATTAAGTTGAACCAAGTTATATTTGTATATTAATACTCAGCTTAGAAGGAAATGGACTGTACTGTGCTAACTGGTAAGAAACAAAGTACCCTAGAGTCAGAACAGTCTTTACATCCACATATATATAAAAATTACATTAAAACTAGGAGTTCTGATACAACAGACAAATACTCTAGCAAAATACTGTTGAGGAGAAACATCTTTCAGTTGTTAAACTTGTGAAATTAAAATACTGAGATGGATACCTGCTCAGACAATTTTACCCTGGGATTCAAGAGAATGTCTTTATCCTTAAACACACATAAGCCCCCCAAAAAATTAGACAAACACTGAAGTTATGAGTCTTACTGTCGTTGGAGGTCATGCAATTCATTTGTGGCTTCACTGAGACCCTCGTTGACACCACTCTCAAGTAACTGTTTATGTTTCTTTAACAATTCCAGATCATTTGCAAATTTTTGCTCTTCTTCTTCTGCCTCCTGTAATCAGTAGGAAAGAGGGGAAAAATTTGCATAACTTGGGAATAATTAGGGATTTTTTTTCTCCTTTATATTTCCTGATTAGGTCCTGTTATCTATTCAAAGGTCTGTGTTGGAGCTATTTTGCCTACAAAGTTAATCTCAAAAAGTGTTATTTACATACTCCAAATGGCTTAGAAATGGTACATCATGAACTGCTGCTTCTAGGTTAAAAAAAATTTACATTTGAGTAAGAAAATAGCTTTTCCCTTTTGTGTCTGTAAGATGAGTACAAACTCTTAAGTAATTATCTCGTCAAGGAGAATGACATTGTCGACACTATACTTCATAGAATTAAATCCACAAAACCAAACAAAATTCTGCCATCAACTCAACATGCAATTCTGGTAGGTTACTGAAACATCATCCTTCAAAAACAATTTTAATACTTAAGTCTTATGGATAGCATTTTCAAAATTACGTGAGGAATTACATGACTATGTCTTAGAAACATCCAGTTGTGACTTTGGATTTTATGAGCTTACCTTTAGAGAAAAAGTACATGCAAGAGCATAGATCAAAAGATAAGTTTCAGGTGTTTCTGAAACAATAACCTAAATTAATTGCCTTTAGCCACCTCAGCAGATATTAGCAATGACATTCTCACGGCTGTAGCACAGGAGTTTGTATTTGAAAGACTATATGTGGGAAACAGCAGCTTAGTTCAAAGAACAATTTTGTGCAGGGCACCACAGCCCCACCAAAGCTGTCAGAGACGTTTAGAGGGTACCACTTAGCTGAGAGGCCTGTGTTTTATTACTAAACTACAAGTGAGGAAAAGGATAGAGACTGCTCCCTTGCTGGGCAAGGAAGCTAAAACAAGCAATAATTTCAAATTGTTAAAACATTTAGTGTGCTTTTGATCAATGTTTTCCTTCATTTTTAAGGAAACTGATTAAACATTTTTACTAAGAACTGTAAATATATTTATTGTAGTCAGACTGATTACATAAGGCAGATTCTGTTGATTCTGAAATCTCCTTCAAGCACATGCTCCAAGATATCCTGAGGTCAGGAGATGATTGCTGCTTCTTTTATGATGGGATGTATTACTATATGATTTACAAAATCTGCTAAAGCATAATGACAGATTCTCTTACAGGTGAAAACTGACACGTTTAAGGTAGCAGTCAAGTATTTCTGAAAAGAACGAGAGAATCCTGGAAGAAGAATGTAAGAAGGCAAGGGCAGAGATCCAAACAAACAAAAATGCAACCCAAAATCTTGTATGTCTCAACGCAAAGATTATGGATAAGGATATCATTAAAGAGAAATTGTCATAAATCTATAAGAAGTTCTACCTTAAGCGTCTGATGGTAAAGATCATCCAGCTTTTCAGCTTCTTCTGTCAGCATTTTCACACTGTTTTTCTTGTCTGCTACCATTGCATTCATCTAGAATGAAAACATAACCAAAGAAATATAATTCATAAAGGATTCCACCATATAAATCCACGTCAACACAAACAACACCTGGAAGCCCCCCAAAAAAATCTAAACTAGGCCAGGCTGGGATGGCATTAAGTTTCTTCATAGCAGCCTGTATCATGCTTTGTTTTGGGTAAGGGGCTAAAACAGTGTTGGTAACACACCAGTCTTTGGCTGTTGCTGAACACAGCATTCAAGGTTTTCTATCCCCCCCAGGGCCCCTCACTGAGCAGGGTAGGGACAGGCAAGAGGCTGGGAAGGTGCATAGCCAAGCCAGCTGGCCAAAAGGATATTCTATACCATATGCCATCATGCTCAGCAATAAAAAAAATGAGGCAGAGGAAGAACAGGGAAACAAAATTCTCCTTCTTCCAATCCATCTGGAAACCAGTATTGCTAAAAATCTTCTGATGACAATTTATCAGTGTTGATAAGCCATAGAACAGACTGGTATGGGCACCTTTTTAAAAACAAATACTTCCAATGTTTGTGGTCAAATATATATATCAGCTGCATAAATGTCACTGCAGGGAATGCACTATATTTCAACCAGTAGAAAAGGACCGCAATTCTTAGAAAAAAAATTTAGGTTCCATCATCATTAAAGCAATTTTCTCAGTTTCCCCTCCTCCTCACACACAACCTGCCCTCAACAAACCAAACCCAACCAAACAAAACCCAGCCCACCACACTATACTTCACCCAGGCAAAAAAGGTCAAATGAGAACAGCGGATAACATTATGGTTGGTATCTTAGTCCTAATCTTCATTAACCAACACACCTGTTCCAAAGTATCTTCCAAAGTCATTTTCCGTTGAGTAGCTTTCCTAATTTCTTCCTCAGTCTGGTTTATGATCTCCATAAGGGGAGCCTGTAGAATGCATAGAAAAGATTTGGCTAATGTAATTTGTTAGTTTGAACTAAGATGCACCTCAGTACACCTTTTTCTTCTCCTGTTTTTATTTAGGCTGCTGTAGTCAATACCAAATTTCCAAAATAATGTACTTATGGCAACTCATCATTTTTGAATGGCTCAAGCTTTTCAATGAAGTTTCATTGTGAGATTGAGACCTTTCCAACATTTCCAAAGAAATGCATTTTTTGTGAGTGATAACAAGAATCTTCAGTGTTGACTCTACTTACCTTGATCTGAGTTCTGTATTTGACTAGGCAATTTGGTCCTGACTCAGGATTAAACTGAATCTCAAAGTCGTGGCCTTTGGAATTCTCAGCACTCACTGGAATTAATTTCAGCTTTCGAGCCAGTTTATGATACTCTGCCAGTTGCATTTCAATCTGTTCAGAGGAGAAAAGGGCAAAAATCGTAGAAGAGATACAAGTGAAAAGCTTTGCAAAAACTATTCATATAGTATGTTAAACAGGTTGCTGAGTTCCTCTGTACAAACATTGTTCCATGTCATTCCACAGTATGCAAGAGCCGTAGGTAATGAGAGTCCAGCAGTTTGCTGGATTAAGTGCTGTTTTACTTTGTCAGAGTTTGCTCAGCAGGGTTTCTCAGTGTGTATGGCTGACACTGAATGGTTTCACCTGTGGTTTTCTCTACTCATCTGCCATACTTTTTCCTGCCTCAGCTTTTTGAGGATTAGTTGATAGGAAGGTAAAAACATGCTAGGAAATAGTACTAAACCAATGATCAGTCATCTTGCTGATGTGTCTCTTTCTCATTGGCTTTGACAGGAAATGCCACATAGGCCCACACCCTTATAACAAGCTAACTTGAGCATACATCTAAACAAAACTTATTTAATGCTCTATTTTCTAATTAATGAGTGTTAGTCATATGCAAATGCTAAAGAAGCTAATTACTTTTTCCAGCTTTATGTGCTTCAGACCTGCACAGTATGAGAAACTGAAGTTAATACCAAGTGCTTGAAAAAGGGTAACCCTGCCAAATGCAAAATAGACTTGAAACTTATTCTGTAGTTCTCCCTCTGTTAAAGCAGAAGCTTTTAAACACCATACATTACCAGACTATGTGTTTTCATTCTGTTTGAAGGGATTGAATTCAGCACTTAAAAGCTATTAGGACTTCAGTTAAGGGACTAATCTGCCCCTAAATGCATGCAAAGATATTGATTTAAAGCACTAGTTTTGCATTACTTCCTTGCTATAAAACCTTAACATTAGCCTGACATTATCAAAGCAATTTCATACTAATGTCATCAAGCTCTTAATACTGTAACAGTGAGAGCTGACAGTGGTGCATAGTCTAGCTGTGTCTTGTGGTGCAGAAAAAAACCCAACCATTTCCATTATGCTCAAAATAAAAGGGGAAAAAAGAGAAACATTTTTCAGAGGTACTGTAAACAGAGGCCATTCTAGTCACTTTAGCCTGTTAAGATATATGTATGCTGTTGTTAGATTATCTAGAAAAGAAGTTGTAGTCCAAGTCCCAGGTTTAAGCTTGCATGATGAAAACTGATAGCCACCTCACAGTGTAGTAGGGTTTTCACATACCGCCTCTTTGTTCCTAGCATATTTTAGCTCTTCACTCCACAGCTGATCTTGTTCTGCTTCCACTTCCTTAGTCAGCTTGTTAATGGTTTGCTGCAGCTCATTTCTCTCATGATTTATTCTTTCAATGTCCGCAACTGAGTACTTCTGGTTATCAAAGATGTGCTGGAGCCGGGCATTCTCCTGCTTCATTGCTTCTGCCTCCAATTCTACGGTCACAAAACATTTGTGAAATGGATGTAAAATACCAGCCAACACAGTTAAACCTAATCTCTCTGCATTTTTATGAGTTAATAATATGTGTATTTCAATCCACTAATGTGCAAATAGCTATTAGCTAAAAACCCCTCGTTGTTAGCAATCCATTTGGGAAAGTTTATTTGTGGCAGCATCACACACTAGGTATCTCACTCTGTTCTGAAGCTAAGAATGACAATTATTTTAAAACTATTTCTAGCTTCACTATCGCATTCGTGACCAAGAACTTATTACCTGCTCTCTCGACTTCCTCTTTGACACCTTCCATTTTTTGATCAAGGATGGTTATATGAGATTCCAGATTAGTCAAATAAGCCTGGAATTTCTGGATATCTGCTTGAAGAGATGATTTCACATTTTGTAGTGTTACTCTACGATCCTATTAAATAGATGGAAAGAACCACCACTGTTAGAGTAATATAAAATAATGGTCTCACTTTCCAGACAAGGCAATAGAATAACTGGTCAATATCAATAGCATAATCATAAAATTAAAGAATTTTAAAACTTTTTTTTATCTCTGTGACAGCTGAGTCAAGTTAAGCACCTTTAAAATAATAACAAAAAAGGCCAAAAGATGGTTTGTACCATAATTCTTGCATTTCAGCATAAGTCTCTGATTTGCATCAGGTACTGCATTGAGCAAGTTTTTACTGCAGGTAATACATAGCAAGTAAAAAATACAGGAAGGGCAGATAAAACTAGGGCAAGGAAGGCTGGGAATACAAACAACACAATAGGAGTTTCAATTTACCACCTGCACAACCAGTAACCCATTTTTAAACTCATGATGTATTACAAGCAGAATCAATTTTTTCAAGCAAAATATTTCCCCTAAAATATACTGTTACCACTGATTCTCATGTTCACACATTTGGAAAAGATAATGTTCAAGTTCAGAGAAAAAAAAAAAGGGGCTTTAAGTAGTTTATTAATATTTCAGTCAATACAAGATCTTTTTACCTGGAAGTATCTGCACATTATCAAACAAATAGTGAGTGAAGACTCCACAGTAAATGCCTTGTACTATAATGGTATAGAGTCTAATAAACTGGGCTAATTAGTGTCAAAGCATTGAAAATAATTTTTCATTGCTGTTATGTACCATAAGTATCTTCATATAATAATGACAATAATGGTCAATAAAATAAAATTCTGCTTTGCCATATAAACAACCAGAGATGCAATTTACTAACCGGCTCTCTTTCCTTTTCTTTTTCTACTCTTGCAATCTCTTCTTGAAGTCTTTTGTTGTCAGCTGCTAAACCTTCTATCTGGAATTCATCTATATTAAATAAATCCTCTGTGGAAGAAGGGAAAAGGGAGCTGGGTTACAAATTAATCTCACTGAATATCAACACCTAATCTGAATATCTGAGCTTCAGCTTCAGCACAGGAAATGCTCATTACCTAGACAATTATTTTACACTAAAAAAAAACACAAAAAACCCCAAGCAACAAGCCCATGAAAAAGCCTTTCATTACAAAACAGATAGGCAAAAAAAACCCCAAAACAAACAAGAAGAGAAATAAGATTCTCTGACCTCATGCCATTGAAAAGCTCAAAGTCACTCCCATGAGCTAAGTTTCCAAACTCTCATATAGCCCACACTATAGCATAGAGGCTGTTATTTGTTTCATCTGTTCCAGCTTTACAGCATAGTCTGACTTGTATACTCATCCACATACCTCCTCGCCTCTTGAGACATCTTTTCCCTTTCTTCCCCCCTAGTCTTCGCCAAGCAATGGGCTGATTACTTTTTCCTGCTAATATCTAGTAACAGTCTGTAGTTGTTTCCTCTCCAACTGATGGTCCAACTTGCACCCAAAGTGTCCTTTCATAGCCCAAAGTGGCTTTTCATAAGAGGGCATAGAAAGTAGGAAATGTTTAACCTTCTTGTTCTCAAACTCCATTTATGTTTTTGTCGGTGGTGAAATGAATGAGTCAAAGAAAAGTAATAATTTTTTACCTCCCTGAAGATGAACACATAGAGAAACCCTCACAACAGTTTGGAACTCTTGCAAACTGTTTTCAGAGCTTTTAGAAGTTTAACTTATCACATGTGCATTGTCTGATGACTATTTTTAAATTAAATTAGTCAGACAGAAACAAGAGTCATCTGCACGGATGGAATTTGCATCTGAAGAACTATATACTGCTTTTGTGTCCCACAGCCATTGAAAACAACAGGGTGACACAGGTACAGCTGATAGGAGATCATGACCCATCTGTTTGTACTAGTAAAAATGTGTAAAAAAGAGACATAAAGTAACTGAAAGGTACTTGAGAATTTCTGGTTCCCTTATCTCAGATCACTTTCACCTTATAAACTGAGCAAACAGATCCTTGAAGAAAAGAAAGCAGTAACACAATTAAATACTTCATCAAAACTTGAAAACTTACTTAATTTTGACTGCACTTCTGCATCCAGTTCTTCAAAAGTATCTCTCCCTTTCATGAAAAGCTCGTAGCACTTCACAGAATAGTCCATGAAAAGCTGAAAACAATTTAAAAAGCTTTCATTTCAACAATTTAAAGGGCTGTAAAATATCCAGACAGTCTAAATCTACTCAACGAATGGAATTAAACAGACACCAAAAATATCTTTCCCTGTTTTGACTGTACTTCTGTAAAATTCACCTTTTTTCCTCCCTTTAAACATAGAATGTCAACAGATTACATTCAGGCAGGAGGAGGCATTTATAATTCACATTCAGAAAGGTCTGGAGTACTTGCTGTATTTTTATGGGATATTCAGCAAGGCTAGGATGATTCTCTCAGGCTAGTTTATGGAAACTGTAGGTGTGTTTACCAGAGCTTTTAAGTAAATATGACTATTATAATTCAGATGTGCAGATGTCAGAAAACTGATCTAGAAGTAAAGAAAGGTTACCCCAAAAAAATTTGCTAGATACGAAGTTACAGATCTTTCAGAAACAATTACACCAATATTGTAAGTTTTGTGTCAACATATATGTATCAATGTAGCATGCATTTAAAATTTAAAATTATTTAAAGCAATTTAAAAGCATTTTTACTTGTCAACTCTCAGGTTTGTAACCTTAGTCCAAAATTATAATTTAACTTGATTTTTTTGCAATTTTCTAATTAAATGTTCTAGCACATCATGCAACCAACACCTTGGAAGGGGTTGATCAGAATTAACACTGAGTTAAATAGAAAGAGACCTCATAGCAACTTTTCGATATCTGAAGGGGCTACAGGGGAGCCAGAGAGGGACTCTTTGCTAGGAACTGCAATGATAGGACAAGGGGTAATGGGTTCAAACTGAAGGAGGGAAGTTTAGGTTAGATATTAGAAAAAAGTTTTTTACTGTAAGGATGGTGAGACACTGGCACAGGTTTGTCCAGGGATGTGGTGGTTGCCCTGGCCCTGGCAGTGTTCAAGGCCAGGCTGGATGAGACCTTGAGCATCCTGGTCTGGTGAGGAGGTGTCCCTGCCCACGGCAGGGGGTGGGGGCTAGGTTATCTGTAAGGTCCATTCCAACCCCTAAATTCTATGAAATCTGAGTGGTACTAACAATCTGTGATAAATTAGAAAGAACCAAACTCTTGTATTTCTAAATGCCTAAACTACATTGCCACCCTATTTTGTGGCTCAGAAATGAAACATTATGACCAATGTTTATATAGCAAACTGAGTAGATACTGGCAGAAGCCACTGTGTAACGATTCCCTTTCTTCACAAGGAGAACAGAAACAGTAGCAACTCAGAGAATAAGGCATTTCAGTTTAATGCCCTGTCGTCAACAACAGACCGGCCATGGTGCCTGCTCAGCAAACTGGTTGATCAGGTTTTTTCTATAATGCTACTATACCTCTTAGAGAACCATGTGAATATAAAATGGAACAGAATCTATAAATGCAGCTTAAATTGCTGTCTCATATATTTAAATTGTGTTGTTACAGCACATGGCAAAATTCAGTTGAAAATTCTGATTATAATTTACTTTTTTGTGATACCTTATTATGCACAATTCCATCATCTGTCTCTCCTCCCCAGTTCTGTCCCTCATCAAACGATGGTGAATTTTCCCTCATTGCAGCATATATCTGAAAGACAGTTGTACAAAGAAAGAGTAAGTGGGAGGATCTCCATTAGTTTTCACATTAGGTTCTTGTTCATGATAGGAAGCAGAGTCACACTGGATTAGGATTTCAGCAAGCAGATTGCAATGACCCTGTGTTTAGTTGACTAAACGCACAGGTGAAGAGGCTTGAACTGGACATTCAACACTGCCAAATTGTCCTGCTATGCTAAATTAATCTTTTCAGCATAAAGGACAGGATTTTCACATATGCTTGATTCAGCAGTGGTGAACTGCTGTTACAGATCCCAAATTTTGCTCAGACCTGAGCTGGCAGCAGCAAGCGTTACCACTATTAAAAAACCCCCAAGCAAACAAAAAAACCCCACCCAAACACAAAACTCTCCACTCTGTACAACAATCACAGGACACATGAATAATTGCAAATGAAAATCCCATCCTTTGACTTCAAATTTAGAAGAGAATGGCAGATGTCACAAGAAGACAACATCTTCATACATATATCTTCAGTGGCGATACCCATTAACTTTTCACATTTTATGTATGTATAATTCATCATTCCCCCTGCTTTTTTTATACATGCATTTATCCAGTGCATACAATTAAAAAGAATAAATTATCATAATATAACATGAAAAGCTGAGTTTAAATGTTGCTAAAAAGGCTAAGGGATAGCTCCTAGATGACAGGCAAGAACACCTACTTCTTCTCTACATAAGTGTTGAACAAGGAGATTTGTAGAAAATATTTACAAGATCTGTATTGAAATTAACATTCCAGTCCCAAAAGCAGAAATATTTGTCTTAAGCAAGACAAATGTTACCTTGACACAATCAATTAACCAGACCAACGCTGTCACGATCTGAGGCCATGTGTGTGGTGCTCCCACTGTGTACATGGAGCTTTTTGACAGAGGAAAGGGGTACCTACAAGGGCAAAGAAAATGCATTTTTAATAGTTGTAGCAAACAGTGATGAAAACCAGCACATCTTCACATGTAGATGAAGGCAAAGAAGAAAGAGCAAACTCCATTGTACTTTACACTGTACATCAAAGGAGGTAAGTTGAGTTCTTACAGCACTATTTTATTCAGTTATTGTGGGTTTCTCATCCTGTGATTCACAGAAGATCTGTATATGGAAGGGACCCATATGGATCATCAAGTCCAACTCCCTGCTCCTCATGGGACTGCCTAAAACTAAACCATATGATTAAGAGTGTCATCCAGATGCACCTTGAACTCTCAAAAGACAACTTACAGTGAGTTCCCAGAATAAGTCTTTTTATCCAGGATTACACTCTTGGTGCAGCAGAGTGTAATCCTTTTCAAGCTAGGTCAGCAGTTTCAAATGCTACAGAATAAACCAACATTTTATTAAAACACCAAGAAGTGAACAGAAGAGATGTACACCTATGTCTGAGGAGCCCTGGTGCTTTGACACCATCATGGGCTCGAATTGACAGACGGAGAATACACTTTTTTCTTAATGAAACTGAAAATTCACCATTATCAACAAGCAGAGGATTTTCTTTCTTGGCAAGTGTAGGGGCATTAATGATTCCAAACACTGCACAGATTCAGAAAGAAGCCACTCAGCTACTTAATGCTCTTTTCACCTCAGCAGTCACTTTTGTTCTTTTTACACCCTGCTTTGAAAGCAGAATGAGAGAAATTACAGAAAAAATATTTTAAACTACATGAACTAGATCCAGCATTCAGGAATTTTTAATTCATGGATTTTATCTGAATGAACAGAAGAGTCTGTAAAAAAATTGTGTCTGTCTTTATACATCATTGTATTATACAAAATTGTGTCTGTATAAAGTTGTATATAAATAAAGACAATCAAATTGTAAATTACAAAGCAAGCTTCCAAGAGCCTATAGTTCTGCAAGTTCAAGTATAATGTGCACAGTAGAGTCTGGAAATCAGAGAGTAAACCTAGAGCTAAACAAAAGTGAAACAAAATGATCACAACATTGTACTTTCAGAGTCTCATCTGAATAGAAGATTATGCATGCTCCCCAGCTATCATGCAGAATTCCTAGCTTTTAAGTTTCCAGCCAAACCATATCTATTTAGCACAAGAGACTAACAATAATCATCCATCTTACCCAAGCTCTTTAAAAACTTTGGGAATTTCCTCTTCAAATTTTGAGTCAGGCAGTTCATAAGAAGGACACAGGAATCCATAGATAAAAGTGAAGATTTTTAAGAAGTCCTTAACCGATGGGGACTGCAGAGATTTCATGGAAACATTATGGGCATAGCCATTCTCAGCGAGAAACTGTCAAAACCAAACACAGCATATTAGTTGCTAAATATGAAAACTTACAGTTGAAAGCAAGAAAATAAATATTTTGATTGGTTATTGTACACCTAATAATGGGCATTCAGAATATGTTACCTCAGAAAGCTGCTTGATGCACTGCTGGATGAATGCCTTGTCATGAAGTGGCCTGGGATCCTTCATCTTCTCTGTACCGAACACGCCGTACTGGCTGTTGCGTGATCCACCAGCCCCACTAGTCCTAACAACAAACAATACATACAGGTCTTGTGTTAAGACATATAAAGAAGAACTCTTTGAATGTTTTAAGTCACTACAATTGCTGCTTTTATGTTTCTTTAGCATTTGTTGTGCAAAGTGATACCTGAGTTTTCTCTTTATTTAGGATGATTGGAAAGCCATCATCAACCTGGAAACCACAGTGCATACATACAGCAGAGGGATTACTGCATCCTAGATGAACATTTAATTTTATTGAAAGCAATAAAGTTTTATGGAGAAGAAAAACACCCCAGAGATAAAGAAACAAAATTATGTAGGTGACTAAAAATAAAGGCTAAAATATTTAAGGAATACTTAAAAGGAACAGACCCCTGCAACAGCAGGGTTCTTTGAGAGAAGATACCTGCAAGACATCAAAACACAAAGTCATGAACTAAGCAGAAAGATGACAGAATTTTCAAAGGTTTGCATCTTAGAGAGAAGAAACTAAGGCAGGGTGTACTGGAGATGTCATTTTTCCTTAAACAGTCAAATGTATTGAGGTATTCTCCTAAGGTCTGCAGTGCCTATCCTTCCCAAGAGGAAAAACAGCTCTCAAAGCAATTCCTGCTCCACAACACCATTGTTTAGTGATTAAAGAGTGGAGGAAGGCAGACTTGAAGCTCTCTTGGCCTCAGATCCATTATTCCCTATAATAAAAATCTGTCAAGAGCGAAAAATGACAAAATTATGTGGGACTGTTATTGTTTTAATTTGCAGTGCAGACAACTAAAGCAATCAATACCTCTTCCCAAAAAAGCTGACTTTTCTTTCTGAAGCTCCAGATGCAGGTTTGCTCATGCTCGTTTTCCCAAAGGCACCTTTGTCCTTCCTGAGGGATAAGCAGAAGGATTCAAGTAACTATTTCTACCATTTCACCTTTTGCTCATGCAAGACCTATAAACACATGTAAACCTAAGCGGCTTTTATCACAGCAGCAGCTTAGAAAAGTCAACTGATTTTAATGCATTATTTGTCCATTACCAAAGCTACTTCTGCAAGATCTATAAGCACACATTTTATACACAGATGCACCCAGACACCTCCTAAGAAACATGCAAGAAAAAGTGTTACCATTTGACATATGTCACTGGTACACAAATAAATTAGAGGAAGCCTTTTTGCGGAACTGGAGCACTTGTTCAAACATCCTTGTCTGCAAGGAACTTTCTTCTTGCTGGTTCCATTTTTTTCCCCAGTTGCTACTCACACACTCAAACACACGACAGCAAATCTCTTCAGAATTAGTTTTATATACCTATTCTTCGCAAGATGATCAGGGATACTTACATCTGAGGTGTTTGGAGACCCATCTTGTTGCTGTCCTGCACTCTCAGTGCCAACATAGATTGCCGACCGGTGCTTCCACTAATGCTTGAGTTTCGCTTCATTGTGACTGAACTGTAAATCGCAATCCCTCAGTATTGGAAAATCCGGGATTTAAATGCCACAATGATTTTCTAAAGGATCAGAATAAGCAAGTAGAACAGCACTTGGACCAGTGTAATGGATTCTCCTTAAAAAACAGGAAAAAAAAGAAAAAAATTGACTCCAGAAATCCACAGGAGCAGCCACAGTCTTTTAAGTCAACTATTTTATTGATGAAAGTGTCAGTGCTTGTTCCAAATCTACTACTTTCCCTTGCTTAATATCTGGTAGTTTCTAACCTACAGGTTCCAAAAGCAAAATGGCTTAAGAAATTTTTCAGTTCAGCCAGCAGGGAGGGAGGACACGTTACCACGACTGCTGTTTCTAGCACTTCAGCTGTTCACCCATGCCTGAGCCACTAATTCTGAGCCTGCTTATTCATTTTGCAAATGAATTTGCAGCACCACAGCACAATAACTGGAAAACTTATGTTAATATCATGTCTCTCTTCAGACTGCACACAAATTATAAACCAAACTGGAAGATCAATACAACTCTCTCCACAGTGGTATTAAGTGGGAATATAATGCAATATATATGTAACTGAAAAAAAACCCACCAATTTTCACTGTCTACAGAGGATGTTTAATTTGTGGGATGGGCTTAAATGGCTGAATTACAACTAATCACAGAATCATTCAGGTTGGAAAAGACCTCTGAGATCATCAAGTCCAACTGATGACCTAACACACCATGTCAACTAGACCATGGCACTAGATGACATATCCAGTCTCTCCTTAAACTTGTCCAGGGACAGTAACTCCATCACCTCCCTGGGCAGTCCATTCCAGTCTCTAATCACCCTTTCTGTGAGGAAATTCTTCCTAAAGTCCAACTTAAACCTCCCCTGGCACAGTTTAAGACAATGTCCTCTCATCCTGTCACTAGCTGCCTAGGAGAAGAGACTGACCCTCACCTGGCTACAACCTCCTTTCAGGTAGTTGTAGAGAGTGATAAGGTCACACCTGAGTCTTCTCCAGGCTAAACAACCCCAGCTCCCTCAGCTGCTCCTCATAGGACTTGTGTTCCAGACCCTTCACCAGCTCCACTGCCCTTCTTTGGGCTCACTCCAGCACCTCAATGTCCTTCTTGAAGCGAGGGGCCCAGGACTGGACACAGTACTTCAGGTGCAGCCTCACCAATGCCAAGTACAGGGGGAGAAGTACTTCCCTGTCCTGCTGGCCACACTGTTTCTGATCCAGACCAGGATGCCATTGGCCTTCTTGGCCACCTGGGCACACTGCTGGCTCATGCTCAGCTGCTGTCGACCAGCAGTCCCAGGTCCTCCTCTGCTGGTCACAGCTTTCCAATGACTCTTCCCCCAGCCTGTAGTGCTGCATGGGGTTATAGTGGCCAAAGTGTAGGACCTGGCACTTGGTGTTGTTGAGCCTCATACTACTGGCTTTGGCCCATCTCTCCAGCTTGTCCAGATCCTTCTGCAGAACCCTCCAGCAGATCCACACTCCCACCCAACTCAGTGCCATCTGCAAGTTTACTAATGGTAGACTCAATCCTCTTATGCAGATCACCAATGAAGACAATCAAACAGGATATTAAGCAGGACTAAGGCCTGATACTGATCCTTAAAATATCCCAACTAATAAAAAAACCCCCTCCATTAACAAAACGACATGACCAAAACATTAATAAAATGCATTATCAACCATTAACAAAACACATTATCCATATAAATTGCGTTTCATTGCACTTCTAGTTCCACCGATTGCAAACCACGACAGAGGTTTAGTTCAGGCCGAATTCACAGGGCATCTTATCCATGACCTTACTCTCTCTGGGGAAGAAGCTGCATTCTTCCATTATTTTGCCGGGGACACACCGCAGACAAGAGCACACTGTTTTTCCAAACACACCCAGTGTAAGAGCAGAGTTCCCTAGAGACAGCATGAAGAAAGAGCTGGGACCGCGGCAGCGCTGGGCGCACCTACTCCCCTTACTCTGACAGCACGTTCGAGCCGTACCGAAGGCAAGCGGGAAAGCCCTGGGGCCGGCGCGGCGCTCGCCACAGCCCGCGAGGCGGTGGCAGTGAAGCGAATGTTGCTGTTGCCCTCCCGTTCCCCGCGGCGGGACAGACGCGACCCC
>NW_008674406.1:0-777 GCF_000695815.1 Acanthisitta chloris
GTGCTGTATGGGGTTGTTGTGCCCCAAATGCAGTAGCTGGAACTTAGTCTTATGGAATCTCATGCAGTTGTCCTCAGCTGATTGATCAAGTTGGTCCAGGTCTTTCTGTAGTGCCCTCTCACCCTCATGCACATCAACACTCTCGCCCAACTTACTGTCATCTGCAAATTTACTGAGAGTGCACTCAATCCCCACATCCCGATCATCAATAAAGATGTTAAATAGGACCAGCCCCAATACTGAGCCCTGGGGAACATCACTAATGACAACCCATCAACTGGATTTAGCCCATCAGGGCCCATGGACTTGGGAGCATCCAATGGGCATGGCAGGTCATTAACCATCTCCTCCTAGATTGTGGGGGCTTCGCTCAACTCCCTGTCACCAATTTCCAGCTCTAGGAGCTGGATATCCTGAGGACAACTGGTCTTGACAGCAAGGACAGAGGTAAAAAAGGCATGGAGTACCTCTGCCTTTTCCTCATCTCCTGTCATTGCACTACCTTCTGCATTTGACAACTGATGGGAACCCTCCTTGACCCTCCTGTTGGTCCCAAAGTATTTATAAAAATTTTTTGTTGTCCTTGACTTTAACAGCCCTCCTAATGTTCCCCCTGCGTGACCTCTTGGCATACTTATAGTCTTCGCATCTTGCCTGACCCTCCTTCCAGAGATGGTACATAATTATTTATTTTTTTCCCCAAGCTCCAGCTTCTGGTTAACCAGGCTGGTATTTTTCTTCAATGACTTTACTTCCTACACATAGGGACAGCCTGCT
>NW_008674407.1:0-2678 GCF_000695815.1 Acanthisitta chloris
GGCCCCAGCATCCCCGGCCCCGGGACCCCCTGCCTTAACACCCCCGGCCCCAGCATCCCCAGCCCTGCGGTTCCCTGGCCCCGCGGGTTTTGTCTCAAAGCAGCCCAGAAGCTTCATTCCCAGGGATCTGTGTCCCAATCCAGCCCTGTCTCCTCTCGCCGCCGCTCCCAGGTCCCGTCCCCAGGGGTCTCAGTCTCCACGGATCCCTGTCCCTGCGGTTCCCCGGCCCCGAGGGATTTGTCTCAAAGCAGCCGAGGAGTCTCATCCTCAAGGGTCTGTGTTCCGAACTAGCTCTGTCTCCCCGTGCTGCAGCTCCCGGGCCCATCCCTGGGGGTCTCAGTCCCTGTGGATTCCTGGTCCCGAGGGTTCTGGCTCAAAGCAGAGGAGGAGCTTCATCACCAAGGATCTGTATTCCAAACTAGCTCTGGCTCTCAGGGTCTTCATCCCCATGGATCCCTGTTGCTGAGGATTGGCCTCCCCCCCGAGGATCACTGTCACCACCCTTAGGGTCTCACTCCCCAAGGGTCTTGCTCCCCAAGGATCCTTGTCCTGAATATCCCTATCCCAATGTGCCCTTATCCCCAAGGATCCCTATCCCGAAGGGTTTCTATCCTGAAGAGCTGGTGATTCACTCTTGGGGGGTCAGGTCCTTCCCTGGAGCTTCAGAGGAGAGGAAAGAAACCCACTGGGAAGGTGGCAGCAGGGAAGGAGCCTGCTGGAATGGCAGCTGTGCACTGGGGCTGTCATTGGTTTCCAAGAGAGAAGAGGAGAGAGAAAATCAATTCAAGGATGGTGCCACTGCCAAGAAGCTCATTCCTTCTCTGAAGAGGCTGTCACTGGTTTCCAAGAGGAAAGAGGAGAGAGAAAATCAATTCAAAGGATGGTGCCAGTGCCAAGAAGCTCATTCCTTCTCTGAAGGGCACAAAGACATGCTTATTTATCCAGGCCTCTGGCACTAAAGTCCAGCCAGTGTCATTTCCCCATCTGGGATTTCATTTGTGTGTAACTCCCAGCGATGCTTGGAAATGTGTTGTCCTCTCTGCCAGGTGCCTTGAGCACAGATCCTGGCCATGAAACCTCTCCTGGCACTGTCCCGTGGAGCCTGGCACTTCCAGGATGAGCTGAGCAGCACAGTGTGATCCTGTGAAACCAGGATCCCCCAGCTCCTGCATTTTCCCTGTGTCCCATTACAGCATGAGCTGCCACCATGTCCCAAATCACTGCTGCCAGCATTTTTGGGTCCAAGGCAGTGGGACAAGAAGCTGGACCAACCCAGGAATCCTAGGGCTTAAACCTGAAATCCTGATGCAGGATTCCTACCCTTAAACTGTGCCAGGATGAGAGAGCAGTGCCTGGGTTTCTCCCCTTGTCCTGGTAACTGGGACACCCAGGGAAAAACTTGCAGAGACTGGGAGAGATGGCACTAACATTAATTATTTGCTGCCTGTAATAAGGCTTTGCTTTTCTGGAGCACATCCCAACGTAGGGCTTTAAAGAGGCTGGAGATGAGGCCAGTGCACATCCCTCAGCTGTATCCTCCTGCTGCCTGCATCCCTGGGGGAAAACCAGGGACTGGGCTGGCTGCAGGATGCAGTGCAGTGTCCCATCCCAGTGTCCCACCCTGATGATTGGTGCCTCGGCAGAAGGTCACTGCCAGAGAAAGCAGAACAAAGCTCTCACCAGGCTTTTGCATCACCGAGGTTTATTCTGAGCACTGCTAATTGCAGCCTCCTCTGCTAAATCATTAATAGCTTGTCAGCCTGGGCAGAGATCCTGCAGCAGTGCCAGAGGGTTTTGGGGACTCAGGCAGTGACTTTCCTCAGGACGGAGGCATTTCTTGGCTTTTTCTACTATTTGCCTTTACCAACTGCTATTTGCTTGCTGCCAGGATGTGCTGGGACAGCCTGGGGACACAGTCACTGCAGGGGGCTCAAGGTCAGCCTCAGCCTCACTGCCCAACGTCCTCAGCCCACCCTGGACACTTCTTAAAATCATCTCCAGGCACAGCTGCTCCCCATTTCCTTATCCTTTTCTCACCCTGGAGGAGGGACTGGAGGTGGGAAGGCAACAAGCAGTGCAGATATGGGGGGTGACCCAAAGAAGCAATTATTTTCCGAGCAGGTGATGATGGAGAAGGCACCTCCAGAGGTCACTCCAACCTCTGCAATTTCAAGATTTCACTTTGGGAGAACGGGGGAAGCTCAGCCTATTTCCCTATACGCATTTGAGGGTACCCTTGGGGGGTCCAGATTCCACCAAAGCAGCGCAAAAAAGAGAGGAGGATGTTCTGTTTAACACCTGCCTGTCCCCATTTGGTGGTACCCTTGAGGGGTCCAGATTCCACCAAAGCAGAGCAGAAAAGACAGGAGGATGTTCTGTTTAACACCTGCCTGTCCCCACAGGTTTGGGGGCAGAGGGAGTATGAGCAGAGCTTTAAACCGACGATGGAGCAGCACTTCTCAAATCCCACACCCATTTTAGAGCAGCATTTGCATCAGATACATGAAGACAGCCCAGCCTGAGCTTCAGCTTTCCCACAGCCTGGAACGCAGCCCGCGGAGCTGAAGGAAATGCGGTGGCCGTGTCCCCGGCCCCAGGCGGTGGGGATGTGGTGGCAGCCGGAGGACGAGCGGCAGCGGGGGGCGGGGGAGGGGAGCAGGAAGCGCTGGACGCGGTCC
>NW_008674407.1:2733-3662 GCF_000695815.1 Acanthisitta chloris
TTTGGTTTTTTTTTTTTTTCCTCCTAAGGTAAGGAAAGCAAAAATGTCACCAGCCCCGTGGGTGGCATCCACTGCAGGTCTGGATGTGGCTCTGCCTGGAACGGATTTAGGCTGGGGTTTTGTTTTTGGCTTAGGCTTTTGCTCCAGTCTGGGGGTGGGATGAGAACTTGGCACCTACTTCCTATCATCCCTTTTATCCTCTCTTCTGTTCTGATGTGAAACACAAACAGGTTTTACCCCACGCACCTACGTGAAGATGCAGCCACTGAGCATGACATCCTGGCAGGAGGAACCCCCAAAACCAAGCTGTGTGGGGGAGCAAGGTGGCAGCAGCACCTCCTGCTCCAGCCCCCTCCCTGTGCCATCCCACTCTCCGCTCTATTGTCTCTGTATGAATGACAATGACATTGGCAGCGACATTGCTGTGGCAGCTATGCAACCAAGGACACACTGTCCTGCTGTCACATCTCTTGTGCCCCAAGACTGGGACACCCCAGGCACAGCCTCGGGGGGCAGAGTGAACAGAATGCCCTTCTCTCTGCCCCAGGCAGGGGCACCAGCATCCCCCAACCAGCACCAGGAGCTTCTCAAGCAGCTTCTCCCAGGGGCTGCAGACTGAAACGAGCCTTTCCAGTAACCCCTCCCAGTCCAGCCTTTTCCAGTGACCCCCAGTAACCTTTCTCAGCGTTTCCCAGTGATCCCACCGCTTCCCAGCTCCGCATTTCCCACCGGATCCCCTAAGGGAGGGCAGTTTTCCAGCACCACGAACTGCTAAAGTCACCGGGACGGTGCCGTACAGAGCCATACCGAGCTCAGGGTCCTGGCAGTGCCTGCACCGGTGGCATAACGAGCAGTACTGACCCCGGTGCCGGTACCGAGCCCACATCAATGCTGTACTGGGTCATACCGAGCCCGGTGTCAGTACCGAG
>NW_008674408.1:0-24160 GCF_000695815.1 Acanthisitta chloris
GCTGTATTAAATTTCCAGCAGACATCTAGCAGGCTAAAGCCACCCACTAGAACAAGGGCTGCTGATTTTGAGACCTCCACCAGCTGCCTGTACAATAAGTCATTACCCTCATCGTCCTGATTGGGTGGTCTGTAACAGACTCCCACCAAGATGTCAGCCTTGTTGGCCTTCCCCCCGATTCTGATCCACAGGCACTCAACCTTGCTGTTACTGACCTCAAGCTCTACAGAGTCAAGAGTCTCTCTGACACATAGAGCCACCCCTCCACCCCTCCTACCTTGCCTATCCCTTCTGAAGAGCCTGTAACCATCCATGGCAGCACTCCAGTCATGCGAGTCATCCTACCACGTTTCTGTGATGGTGACTACGTCATAGCTTTCCTGCTGCACAATAACCTCCAGCTCCATGTGTTTGTTACCAGTAGCGGGAGAATAATGTGATTTTTGTGTAAACAATGTTCGTAAAAAGTCATAACAACAAAAATCACAGAGCAGCTACTGGTGAGAGGAGAAAATGAAATCTTTTTTAATCTATTTATGTATTTAGATGATTTCTTCTGCTGTGATAACTTAAGAACTTATTGCTTATCCAATCCTGTGCTGCAAAAAAAAATCTCATATGTTGAGATCTTACTCATGGCTTTTTGTTATAAAGTTCACTTTTTTCCTCAGTCATCACTCTTACCTAATTTATTTTTCCATTTCATTTCTGGAAGCTGACCTTCCTGGACGAAACTCTGTGTGCCTGAGCAGGTATATTTCTTCTACTGTGCTTTGACTGCATGAGGAAAAACAAATGAAGGTATACATTTTTAATCACACACAGGGACATTTCAGCTATGCCAACCTGTGTTCCTTTTTTTTTTTTTTTTGCTATTTATTTGCAAACATTACAGGCCCTGCTAAGAACCCTTTCTGCTGTTCTTCCAGCTACAATGTACACCCATAAAATGTGTGTTAACTTACTGGCAACAAATGGACACAGCTGATGGTATCTGTGCTGCCAGCTCCTGCTCTGTACAGCCATCCATGCAGCTCCAGGGACAAGACCAAGATTGGGCTTGCAGTTGTGCCAAACTGCAGGCACCAGTTGTCCACAATCACATCAGTTGTCCTATGAAAGGGAGGCTCCTCCTGGAAATCCCATCTACTGGAAATTCATCCCACTGCTGCTGCAGCTCAAAGCGCAACACTAATGTTTGGCATACAGAGAGCAGTAGGGGCCATTTTAAAAGTTTGTCGGATGTTTTCATATTTGACATCAAGCACAAAGTATCACCCACTTCGTAGTCAACAGGGTAAATATGGTTCCAGGGCTGATAGCTAAAGTTATTACCTTATATGGTAATTATGCCAAATTTACAATATTTGCACTGAAGTAATTGGATCAAAAAGGAAAAAACCCACACCTATCATTTCAGTATTTAAGAATGAGATGTTTGGGTTGTAAGCATTACAATATCTAAGCTTTCAACAGTACTTTTACTACTGAAATCAGAGAATTACTGTACAGTAATCTTGAGAATCTGGCTGCTCCCCAAGCCAGAAAATGTCTAAATGCAGTATGTTTTGCAATTCTAACTTGAAGGTTCACATAGAGCTGCATCTCTACTCACAACCCAGTTTATCCCTCTGCAGAGGACTGGACAACATAACATAAGAATGTGGACCAAAAACTACCTAGGAGCCATAAACTACCTCTGCCTAAGTCCCCAAGCAGCAATACCCATGGTGTTAAGCTAAAGGGAGCACTCACCCTAAAGGGAACGCTCACCAACAGGGTCAACATTCGTTCTCATGCAGAAAACAACTCAGCACTGCTAGTGTCCAAAGGCATCTTTTGTTCCTCCTGTGACAACTTGTTTCATGCAAAATAAAACTCAGAAACAATATATTTCATCAGCCATTCTCCCTTCTGCCCAAGGCAGGAGGGTGCTCCAAGTCAGCACAGTGTCTTCCTAGAGATCTGAGCACTCCTCTGTGAAACGCCAAACTCATGCATAAATGCTAAGCATCATCACTGGACTGACCTGTAAGGTCTTTACTACCTCTGGAGTCAGGGACTTGATCTAGTATTTCTGGGTGGGCCATAATTACTTTTTAAGTTATTCTCTTTACTGTAGCATCTGCTGTACCATGTAAAATGGGTTTATGGGTAAAACACATAGAACATAATTATGAGTTAGACATTCTCACATCTCATTCACATATCTTCCATCCTATTGCATATCAGATATCACCTTTTATTTCTTGGATGATCATACAAACTTCTCGAGTACTCAACACCTCCTTCACTGTTTTATCACAGTACACCACACAGTCTTCAGAACACAAGGTGCTAACTGCTGCACTGTGCACAATCACAGTCTCAGTGTGGAATGTCTTGCTTTAATAGAGAAATAAAATGATATAAGGTCGTAAGCTAAGACTATCATAAAGTGCATTGCAGGTACCCTATACTTAAATACTCCCAAGCTACCTCTTAACTATAAGTGAGGCAATTTGCCTAATGCCTATAGGAGTGACACAATTAATTCCCCTCCCTTAAATAATCCTACTATTTCCTCTCTAATGTGCCTCTGTAAAAAGAATGTTTACTAAAATAAAACAATTTTTTAGAAAACCATATCCTTATAATCCTTAGCATTAGAAATACCATGAGTCTAAAAAGAAATTTAGAAAGTCCTTTGTTCATTGTGTTCAGAAAACCACTGGAGATCCCTTTCTCTCTGAAATGGAGACCAAACCCCAGAGCAGTATTATGAACACTGTAAACACACTCAGTGGACTGTATGAAAGTGGCCTCAGCCATAAACAGCAACCTCAGCATCTTTCTGTTCATGTTTCCTCTTAAAATACTTGCAAAGGAAGAAACAACCTCCGACTCAGACCTCCAAATTAAGATTTGAACCTTTCTGTTCTGATAGTGCAGCCCTTGGATGTTACTCATCAGTCTGGCATTTTGCATATGATCTCATGCAAGGTGGGCTAGGTGAAAGAGGAGCCATGAGCATCACTTGTACCTAAGAGGGTGTAATAATTTTTTTAAAAATCTCAATTTGAAGCATTTCCCAGAGGGAAGAATTTGGAGGTTTAAGGAGTATTGCTTAACGTAACATACTTTCCACGTGGCCAAGAGCACGTTGGTCATATGTTCAAAATAACAAGGAGAAAAAATAGCCCGAATAGCTACCTCTCTGTACTGAACTGTATAGACCTAACCTAAAAAAACAGTACCAGCCTTTTCTGCAGGAAGAATTTTTGGTATACCAAGTAAATTGTTTTCACACTGGATCATTGCTTCTCACTGTTTACTACACGTCTGCTACTATAGAAATAAACCCAAAATTTCTTCTAGAAAAAAAAAAGGAATAATAATAAAAGTTATACCATTATCTCACTGAGAGTTGTTTCACACAAGAAGGGAAAAAAAAAAAGAAGAGTTTTTTCACTGAAAAATTAAATATGGAGTCCCCTAATTAACAAGTATTGGATAGTAAATATATTACCTGAATTTTTACTCAGCCAAAAGGATGAGAAAAGGAAAATAAGAGTATGTTAAGTGTATATTTACACTTACTAGACTTTAGATATGGGAACTGAATGGCAGTTACGAAGTCAAAGTAGGGTCACTACTTCTGGAAATGCAATTATTCTCACTGTATACTTCATTAATAAGTCATATAAACTATGCCTGCCACATGCAATCACTAGTTGAAAACAATGAGCAAATCACAGGGATTTTATGGCATAAATTAACATTGGTTCCACTACTGCCAGGGGAAGTTCTGTCACCAGCTCCAGCCAGTGTATCATCTGCCCTCAAATCTTGATAGAAATGAAGTTTCAGCAGTTTATCAGTCCCATGTGGATGCTGACTCTTTCCAAGGCCTTTTACTGGATAGAGTTTTTATTTAGGATGAGCAATTCAGCTGCTTTTCTTTTGACTCACTGGTAAGTAAACTGGGAACATGCTGCCTTCTCACAACCAGGATTCTTAAACAGACAGTAATCAAGGCACAGAAAACTTGGCTAGGAGTGTTGTTAAGATGTCTTGATGCCTTTTGTTCTCCTCTGTGCCTCCAGGCAGGACCACCTATGCTTGTTTCTGAAAAACATCCAACAGAAGAAATTCCGCAACACCTTCTAAGGTAGATAAAACAATGTTTTATCTACCTTAGAAGGTTACTCCTGACACCTAATGAGAATTTTCTTTGGTTCCATTTAACAAATTGCTTCCCATACCCTCCCATTTCTTACCATGGAGAATAAATTACCGACTTTCTTTTCCAACGGTCTTTTGTATCCTTACAGCCTGTTGCCATGCTGGCCCTCAGAGATCTCTTTTCTGGCCAAGCACACCAAATATCTTCAGTATTTCCTGACAGGTCACATTTCCTCGCTCTCTTATCACCCTCATTGCTTTTCCTTTGGACTTTCACCAAACTCTCTGTAGCTTATTTGGGATGCACTGTCCAAATGTGTGCTTAGAGGTAGAGCTGAGCTCCTACCAAAGCCACAAGGAGCAGAAGTCACTCCATACTCCTCACAGGCTATATTTTGTGTTACACCTTCATCACCTGGAATAAAGAAAAGCTCTTAATTGCAACATGAACATCTCCTCTGCCGGCTTCAGAACAACTTTTAATTAACTAGAACCTTTAACATTGTAAACAGCATTAAATTAGGAGAATTCACACTTAATTGCCTAGCTTCACTTAGCCTACACCCCAAAATGACAGAATATTTCAGGGTTACTCCTGGAAATACATAAACACAGGCATGCACACACCACCCAAGTACAATTAACAGAGACTTAATCTAATCTACATTCAGATGTGGATGTACAGATAAATAACTACAGATATAATATAAACACCCACACACTGAGTAGGTCTGTAACTGAGAGGTTTATCTAAGTGATTAAGAATGCCACAACTTTTCCAGTGCCAAAAAGAGAGGAAAAAAATAGCTAAATATTACCATAGCTATAATCCAATTCCCTTCTTTTATAATCCTGAATCTAGAAAAAATGTATATGTGGAAGAGATCTTTAGCATATCACACTGCCTATTCCTCCTCCATGGAAACAAGTTCAACTCCCCTGAAGTCAGTCAAAACACATATGTAATGTAAATATGTGTGTATGTGTGTATGTATGTGCAAACCCAGGGTAAGTGGGAGTAGAATAAGGCCCCTTGTTGGCTCAGGTCTTGCAGGTAGTTGCAATAATAGAAAACCAAGAAAAATAATATACTGTAGTTACCTACCATGCAATAATTATGTAATTATACTGTAATTACAGTACCTGATTATTGATGTACTGTAAAATAAACTGTTATCAAGTTTTTTTACTGTTCCCTTCTATTTACAGTCATCCCTGATAAAGATTAAGCTTCCCCAAAAATGCATGATAAAGCTTCTTATCAGAGGTTTTAATGCCTCTAATAACTACTGTAATTCTGTGTGATTTAGTGCTTTGAATAATCCACCAGGATTTTTCTCTAGATCTTTAAAAGGATTGTAATGTGTACAGAGGTGTCGTAGTGATTAAATTTACAGGACACTTACCAAAACAGTGATAAGACAGGATGTTTAATTAACACATGTACACGTTGTTCAACTCTACTATCATGCAAAAATGGAAAGACCTGAATGAGACCCCTATTTTCCTTTCAAAATGTAAAAAAATAAAAATTAAACAAAGGATTATCCTCACTATACAATATAGGAGCAAACATTCTGAGGGCAAGAGCAAATCCAGGCAGCACCTGAGAACGGTACCAACCTAGTGTTGCATACTGGGTAGAGCCAAGGTCCTGGCAACCGTCAGATGCCCCAGATAGAGAGGAAAAAGTAAGTCATATATGACAGTACATGGGAATCACCTGCTGAGTTTGGAGGTGTCACTCCTTTGGCTGGTGGGTAGTTCAAGGACATTGCAGTTCTCTTCAGCTCTAATGCCTGAAAATATCAAAGCTTTTAAGGCTCATTGACAAAAGTCATTGCAGAAAAGCAGCTGAAGGTTACTTTATCAGATGTTTTTGAACTCCACGTCTCAGAGAGGCACACTGGCACTCTAGAAAATCCCTTTTCCCTCCTTCAGTAGATGTACTTAATGGCCAAAGCTATCCCTTATTTATATAACAGGTAAGTAAACTTCAGTTAAGCAAAGAAGCACCCCAGCAGACTAAACCCCAACAGAAAAGGGCAGCAGAGTCAACCATATAGTGAGAAGTGTAAGAGAATCTTTATCTCTCTGAGGACTCTTCCCACTTTAACTTCTACTGACATTATGTCCACAGCAATGCTAGTAAAAAAACCCCAAAAACCTGATAGAGACATCTAAAGACGTTATCATATATGATCAAAAGACAAAATGGAAAAGCCAAGAAGCTCATGCAACCCATACTCCCACTGGGGAAATAGTCTTTTTAATATTAGAATTGTTTGTACTTTGAAATGGAAATCCCAACATCTGCAAGTGCATGCAGCTGAAGTAGAGTTCACTCCTGGATGGGCTAGTGCCAGGTAATAACAGGGCATGAGAACAGGCTTTGGCTCCATGGACGGAAACATAAACCTCTCCTTCAGAAAAATGATTCTTAATGATCTCAAAGGCCTCCTGGTTTAGTATGGAAGATGAGTGCCGCTTTTCTTTAGAATGAATCCCACGTATTTTGTATCACAGTCCTGGCACAGGGCTACAAAGATGAAATCATTCCTTGACCATCATTGTGGACACGCCTGCTCTGATCCGCAGTGCTGTGCAGAGGCACACAAATACTGGAAATGGTGTAACTGCGTTACTACACTGCTCTGCACAGGCTTTCATACCCTGGTTCTCAGCAAGACTAATTATTCTAAAAGAAGCCTCACAGTACTGCAATTATCCTGCTCCCAAAACCTGAGTTACATCGTGTAGGACACTGTGCTTCACTATTCAGGCACATCTGTGCAGCATTTTTTGTGACAAAGATTTTTACTGGGGGGAAAAAAAAGTTTACAGGAACAAGCTCAGAGATCACAAACAAGGTAGAACACTTAAATATTCAACAGGAATAGGGAGTGAGCACTAAGGGTGTCAAAAATCATATGCTCCCGAGTCTGACTATTTATTTACCTGGCACGCAGGACTGCTTACCTGCATAATCCTTTCACTGCAGCAAGTGAAGGTGAAGGTGTTGGAACTTTCTTCTTTCTTTGCTGGCAGTATTAACTGAGCAGCATGGGGAGGGAGACTATGGGAATATTTTACTTCTCATCTCCATCATCAATAAATTACTAAGGTAGCTTTCAGGACTCTCAGAGGGTGCTTGAAACCTATATCCCTTTGGCTGACTTTTCTCTGGATGGGGCAGCATACATGATGCTCTCTTATGTAAGGATGCAGTCCTTCTAAAGAAGAATTGACTTTTTAAATCAAATATACCAGTTTCTCCTGTATCACAAGCCCCTATTCTGAGCTCCAAAGTAAAGGTAGCACACCATTTTACAGTACAGAAGGAAAACTGTAAGACTCAAAGGTTACCTTTCAAGAACAGGATCCTACATATATTATTAGTACTATTACAAGTACAGAGCTTGTAGAGAGAGGCCCAAACTCCTAAAGAAATGAGTTAGTCATCCCTTCTATAGTTTGTGCCGAACATCTGAAGTAAATCAGTAACACAGACAAAACTTGCCTGATGGTAGGACTGGCAATGAATCTGAAAATCAGTGCAAGTTCACCAAACACTTGGTACATCATCCAGACCAATTTGCAGGTGAAATGGATTTAGATCTGAATCTTCCCTTCCTGAGAAAGAATTTAGAGTAGTAAATATCATTTAATGTCCCTATTAAGGGAGACATTGACAAACAAGAAAAAATAGTATCTACTCAGTGACTCAGAAATAAGCAGAGCAGCCTTAGTAATTTTCTCTATCTCCCATTAATTAATCAGACATTTTTCCAACATTTCTATATATGCCTGTTCTTTCCTTCTCTGCCCACTAAAACTACAAGCTACTTCTGGATGTGATGGTTAACCACATTTTTGTTATCTTTCACCATTAGACAGAGAACAATTAGGTGTGCAGCTGAGAAAAAAAGGGAAGGGGGAGGAACAAATAAGAAAGAGAGAAAAAGAGAAGAGGGAAAGAAAGAAAAGGTCCTGTTCCTTCAGCCAAATAACTTGGAGATGGTACATCATCACCTTCAGACTTCAGAAACCAACTCTTCAGAAACATCAGTGATGCAGCTAGCTGCATGGAAGGTGATCTTATTCTCAGGTAAAACAATTTGGTTTAACTCCCCCTGAATACTAAGCCATCCACCATCTGGAAGTTTATAATTTCAAAAGTCCAATATTTATGCAAGCATGTCCAGCTTGCTTTCTCTTAAAGAAACTTTCCTTACCTTTCTAATCCTCTCTCTGGTCTTTGCCTTGTTACGGAGACAGAAGTCGCAGAAGGCAACTGAATGTATTTCACCATGCAATGCAGGCAATATCCTTCATTATTACAGAAACAAAAATACGCTTGTTTTGATCTAACTACGTGTATTTAAAGTATTACCAACAGGACACAAAACAAAGTGGAGAGGTCTAATTGAGGTCTGGGTGTTCCAGCTATTTTCAATGAAGCTGCCATGGATTTCAGAAGGAGTGTTGCACACTGAATGGCAAAAGGAAACGGCTCCCGGACCAGAGTTAACCCAGGGTTGTGTACAAAGGAAAAGATGTCCACCCTATGAAAGGCATATGCAAGCTGAATTGCATATGTTAAATTAAAGACATCTGCACTTTGGCAGAATTTGGACAATGACTCACTTTAATTATGTAAAAATTTCAAATGGGGCAAACTCCAGTGTAGTGACTCACATTAGTGCTACCACATGATCTTCTGATAACTACATCAGTATATAACTCATGTCTCTGCTGCAGAGTTTCTACAGAGAGAATGACATATTACCTGACTAGCATTAAAAGGACTCCATGTTCCCAGCAATGACTTGTACATTAAGTAATGCTTCAGAAAGTAGCATATAGTACACTGTAGCATATAGCACACCGAGCTTTTTTTTTCCCTTGACACAAAACTACAGTTCCTCTAATGACAATAATTCACTGTCATTCAAAAATCAATTTTCTGTTTGTGTTTTATTTCTTCAAATTTATAGAGTAGTGGGGACAGATTCCAGAAGTGGAAACTTACATCATTTCCTTTTCCCAAGAAGAATTACGGTGTTGCAGACCTCATATACTTCCAATCAAAGATGCTCCCACCCTGTCCTTACGTAAGTGACAAACATACCCTCAATACCTTAAAGCATAAAACCTTCTGCATAGGTCTGGCTGTAAGGGTACCAGGCAATTTCTTGTATTTTCCTCCACAGACGTTCTTGGATTTTTTCCTGTTACCTCCTGCACTTTCCAACACTGGTTTGGTTAGCTCAGTTCTGCTGTGGACTATCAGAATGAACTGATTATGCATCTTACGTCAGACTAACAGGACTGATGACCTTGAAATGTCCGCTGTGAAGAAAAGCCATCCTGCATTATTTGCTTCAGATTTTTAAAAGCAGCAATACAGTGTATTACTTACCTCAACATTGTTAAGGAAAGGGTTTGATTTTTTTTAGCTGATCTGTATCAGGTCCCTTTTCTGAGCTCTGAGAGTTGCTGTTTGTATCCTGGAGTACCACTGCATTACATTCCTATTAAACATTTGAAAAAGGGATGTCCACTACAAGGCTTCCTAAACATCATTTTCAAGCTTACTGAACAGCTAAAAGGCCCCTAAGTAATAAAGGGGATATACAAGAGGCATTTTTACTACAAAAGGAATGTATTCATGTGACAAATACAGCCTTTGTTAATGCTAGATGCTGACTATAGGCGTGAATGAGGAGTATGGTGAATGGGATGATAAGGAGAAAGCAATCTTAATTGTGCAATTAGTTATGTTATGTTTGTGCATAATAATTATAGGCCACTGGTGGACTAGTGGTCCAAAATTACAGTCTTCCAAAGGAGTTCAAACAGCTAGGAAAGGACTGTACCTTTTGCAAAACTACTTTAGAAGGCTTATGAAAAACATAAATGATGTCGAGTGGTCTTTACACAGTTTCAGTGTGTTGTTGGGCTTGGATGTGGCAGTGCAGTGTGCTTTCTCCAGCTGAGAGTGGTAAGAAGTAGTTAAGTGCAGAGGATGTCCCAAGGGAATACCCCAACCCAGTGCAGTGTTAAAAGGTATGGGAGTGAAGTCTGGCCTCTGAGCAACAGAACTGGTAGGAAATGGTTGAAGGTGTTGGGACCACCATGTGTCTAATGGGCTGGATCAAAAAACTATGAGCAAGAGGAGAGGATTCACAGCATGTTCCTGCTCCTTCCTAGCATCTAACCAAAGAGTAAAAAAACAAAGCATCTTGATTGTTTTACACCCTCTCATTCCACCTCTCACTTATTTTCCTTTTCAAAGCACAATTTAACTTTTTTCTTCTAGGTGTTCACATAAAAGTTAAATTTAAAATTGGAATACAGATTCAAGCTCAGTGCTACAACTGTTCCTGGGGGTAAACTGCCCAGAATGCGATAACGACATGGGTGTTGAGTGATGATCTGCTCATAATCGACACATCCAAGCACACAAGAATTCATTTCACCCTTGATCTCACACCAGGGATCCACGCTAGTCACAGCTGATGCTGAGAGGTATATATGCCCCACTGGCTCCATGATTATTCATGGGTTTGCACTGCTGGGGAGCAAGAGAGATGCCCTCACATGCCACTCAAAGGTGTTAAATTGACACACATCATAGTTGCCCAGTCCTCCTCCCAGAGAATAATGGACATGCATCCACCAAGACAAAACTTGCCACCGGCATTTGAATAGTAGGATCGTGAAGTGATGGAGAGAAAAACAAAAGTGGAGCATCAAGGTAACACCTGTTTCTAAACCTTTATTTACACGGGATACCCTACATCAGACTCTCCACTGCCTTTCAATCATGACACTAGAACACCCTGGGAATTCTGTTTTTAAACAGTCTGTTAATTCCTCAGTCAAATAAATAGTAAGCACATAGTGCAGCTAAGTCAAGCTGTTTAGCAAAGACATTTACTTATGCACAGAAACTCGGCCCCGGTGGTGCAGAAGAGCATATCAAAGTGCTGTGACCCAGCTCTCAGCCAAGGGGATGAAGAAGACATCAGAACCAAAGAACAGGGCAGAGACCATTTTTGCTCTACCCCAGCAAAAGTGTCCGCCCAGTTCATTGGCTTTAAGGTTTTGACTGGAAGTGGAAACTGTTTCTTAAAGGCTATTGTATCCAGTGAAAGAAGAAAAAGGGTATCACATGACTTTGCACCCTGGATGGTGTTTGTAGAGAAGCCCTAAGTCGCAGCTGGACTCCTACGAATTATTTACAATTGCAGGCTGATATTGAATATACAACTTGAGGCAGAATCACAGAGAGCAGGATTCTACGTACACAGAACTAAGCTTCATGTTCAGTTGCATCTCTTCCAACTGACTGCAAGCATCTCTACAGTTGATATCCAAGGCTCAAACGCCCCTTGGAAATTCATTATCAAGCATTGCAAACAGCAGGCCTGAAAATAGCATCTTTCCATTCAGTGCAATGAGACGTACCCTGCTATATTACATGTTCAAAGAGGGAAGGGCAATACTCTCCTAAACCTAGCTTCTCATGAACCTGAATCCAATCACACATTCCCTTAACAACAGCCTTGGTGCTGCTCTACAAAATCTACATCGTATCACCACCACCTTAAAGGTCGGCTGTGATATTTCAATAAATAGAGAAACCATGGTTTCCTTAAACCACTTGCTGCAGTCATCTTGGCTCTCTTCTATTGGTCTTGCTCAGCTCACTTTCATATGAATGTCAGATTTTGCATTTGCTCTGTGCTGTCATCTAGACTCCTGCTGTAAAACAGTTTGTTTTTTCCCCAGTTGGTGCACCAGATTAGCATTCCCCCTCTTCCCGCTCCAGAGCAGAATGTAATTAAAGATCATGGGAAAATAACACACACTAGTCATAAAGTTAGAGAATTTCAGGTTTGATTCTGCTTTCCAATTTTACATGCTTCACTTCACTTCTGTATATAAAGAGAAATATAAATGGCTTTGGTCACTGGATGTCTATTAACTCCTTGTACATCAGATCCTGTGAGACAGAGATGACAGCAAGATCCACAGCAGCAATGAGAGCTTATGCTTTGCAAAATCACACTCAATTCACCCAAAATGAAGCCTTTTGCCCAAATGGCTCCTTCTCAGCTTACTGTGAAATGGTTATGAAACATAAGTCAGAACTGTCTCTGTGGTCATAGAGTACAGGAAAATGTTTCATGACCTAGGTGAATTTTTTCATCTGAGAAGACTGCCAGGATGATCACTTTCAGATCCTTGAAGTCAAAGAACCACTTGGATGAGCAAAGGCCAGTGCTGGAAGTGCAGTGGCACAGCTGGTTTAAAGCACAGGTTGTTTTGTACATCTCCACCTCCGTAGAGGGACCTCCATGTCAAGTTTTCTGGTGGTAGAATGGAAAAAACTAAGCTTACTGCCTTTGGCTGTAGGACCGAATGTCACCAGAACAGATATTAACTGGTTCTTAATTTAAAATAAAAAAAAATAAAAAAAATAATCCAATTGCCATTTCTCACAAGAATAAGCAAGAGGCAACTGTTGATCTTCGGTGTCTCCTAAGAGGTTATGGAAAGGAAAATACCTACCAGGTGATCTTCCACCATGAAGATAAGCAAAGGTGGGAAGGCAACTCACGATCTACATCCCAAATTCTGCCACAAATAAATTATATCCCAATTTGTCTCCTTTTCAAAAGCAGAGAAGGTAACTGAGGTCACTGAGAAAGATGATGTTCCTGCTACATCATTTGACACAGTATCACACAGACAGAATTTACGACTTGCCCAACCTATACAACACTGTCAGTGGTGGATTTCTAGGAAATAAACTCCAATGTTATGATGCTTGCTTAACCCCAAAATTCCTCCCTCCTCCTCCGATAGAGAAGAAAGTAGATGTGCACCTTACTGACATTCTACTGCAATTATTTTTTATGGCAATTCTCTTCCATTAGTTAGAGGTTGATAATGGAATAAATAGAAAAATGAGCTCCAGGCTGAGTATTCTGCATTGTAATCTAAATTAAACTAGTATTACAAATTTGTTTACATATCTCAGTTGAGCTATGCAGTTTCAAAAGTTACTTGCTGAACGTAAACATATCTCCTGATGTTACATTACCCACTATATGCAGTAAAATATATTCTAATGTAATACAATAAAACTGAAAAACCAATAAATGTTCCTATTTATTGAGAAATTGGACAAAAAATAGCTTATTGTCAGTTTTTAAAGACTGAAAATCAATAGATGATGAAAGGTTGTATTTTTTGTTACCATTAGACTGTTGACTCCAGCAATAAGTGAGATATGGATTACAACTGGGGGAGTAAAGAACTGGTGAGATATACAATTTGGTGCTTCTAGGGTTTTTTTAGAAACTTAATTCCCAGTATTTGTGCAGCAGTGGCCATCTTGGCACTGCTGTCAATGGGGACTGAGAGCTCAGCTCCTCCATTTTGTTGACAAGCCCAACTTTAAGTATCTTCCTGTCTTTAAGAGCATATCTGAATTAAGGGGGCTCTAAATCAGACTTGCATCTGCTATGGATCACAAGTAAAGGAGATCCAACTTTCCCATATATTTGCATCTTGTCAATAAACCCCCTAAAGCCTCAAACAACACAACAAACCCCCAGCTATTGCAGTCCCACCCTTCAGGCACCTGGATTGAGTCCCCTCAGCTGAGCTGCTGAGGGGATTCCCTGGATCTGGCCCCACATAATAACAAACACTGCCCAACACCAGAGAGAAATCAGATTAAATTGGATGTTCAGTTTGCAAAAGCCTTTAGCTCTCATGCATTCTCAAGTATGCTGTCCTTCCTCACACATGTAAGGTTTTCCACATCTGTCCCATTCCAGCCTGCCATCTACACATGGTTGAGTTTTACTCTAAATAATGGGTGGAGAGAAGTCTGGAAAACACAGATTTTGAGCACCTGTTTTCCCAGAAGAATTTATGCATGGGAGTCAGTTTAAAACTTGAGTTTCTAGATTCATTAAGCAGAAAGCACACAACCGTGCAGATGCTGGGAAGGCATTCTTGCCTTACACTGCAAACACGGTAAAATGGAATGCTAAAAAAAACCATGCAATGATAAAAAACACTGAGCTAAACATAAACACTGCATCCAGAGTCCTTAAATAGTGAACTAAGCCAACATTTTTCCAAGTGAACCAGTAGGTACAACCATTACATATAACCCCAAATATAGATGTTCCACCCTGACTGCATTTCTAAACCCTGGAACAGAGTTTGAAAGGATGCCAAACACAATAGGGAGGTAGGACTGCTTTTAGGATTTATATTCTCTTTGTATGTGTCAGAATCACACAGCATCTCAATTCTTGCTAGATGGGGGTAATGCAGGAAATGCCTATACAGCCTTCAGATACACAAATGTTCTTCCCTGGAAAAGTGGACAGTGACCACTGGGCATGAACATGATGGAGAACTAGTAAAGCCAGCTGACCTGCTTCTGTAATACCTGATTTCACAAATGCAGAGGAGTGTGCAGTTACAAGTCTACAGAAAATTTTTTTCCCAAGGCCTCGAAGGAGCTGACAGTGGGCAGAAATGGCCATCCTATTGCTGGCCCTAGTCCTGTGCTTCCATGATGTAAAACTTTTGCTTTGAACTGAGGACAGCACAGAGATCACTAATTTTCATATCAAGGTTTCGTTCTGTTTTCCCAGGTAGGAAGCTATTTCTAAAAAAGGCTGTTACCACATATACATAATCACATACCAAAAAAAGATTCATGTTGCTCCTGTAAGCTTTTGCTTAAGTATAGCATGGAAAATAACTTTGATGAAATAATTTGCCCAGAGCACTGCTTGTCTGGAAGATTTCTATAATATAACTGCAGTTCTGTAAATAATTTGGTGATAGACAGGCCATCAGCATAACTTGGTGCTAGACCCATACAATGTTTAGGAAATGGCCAGCAGGCCAGAATTAAATCAACTGGGACCTAGTATGTACTATGCACATTAAAAATCAGTTCAAATCCATCTCTTTTTTTAATATGCTTATCCAGTTTAAAGGAAGTCACTGATTTTTGCTCTGGGAATTAACACAAACAAATGTCATGCTTCCTCTCAGCGAGGAAAAGATCACCCACAGAGAGTTAATCCTGAAGACTTCCATGAAGATGTACAATATTTTTGCAAGGTAACATCCCAAACTGCTGCCATGGCACAATTATATAGCATAGCACTTTGTACTGCTGCTGGACTTACCAGTAACTTTCACCAAAGTGTCTCCATTCTCCTGTGCCATTAACCTGTAAGGCAGCAAAACCTATTGCCCTGATTTTTAGTCAAGCCTGAACCAAGTCTGTAAGATAAGAGGTACAAAATTGTATGCATGGTACATTGCACCTTTAATCATCTACCTACCTGAAATACTCAAGCAAGTAGTTAGACATCTAAATGGTCCAACTACAGGCTTAAAATAAATGAGTTTTGTAGTACATTACTGTGTCCACATTATCTGAAAACTGGCATTCATATCCCCTCTCAATCAAAGTATCATTTCAGCTACAGGCAGATCAGAAACTCAAAGTCAGTAGCAGAGACAAGAACAGGCTTAAGATTTAGTATTTCAGTTGAAAAGAGGGAGAACAAATGACTCCAGGATGCTTCCCATTCATGCTTCATGTCTGGACAAACATTTTTTCATCAGAAATATCCACAATCAGGAACTGCTTTCCTGCATCATCAGACTGTAAATCAAGATGCATTCTGGAAAGCCTCTATGGTTTTTACCAAATGAGAAGGAAATGGCAGAGAAAATAATATACCCAAAAAAAGGCAACAAAACCATCCCTCTCAGGTCTACTGAAAAAAGGCCTCAAGCAGCTGATGCATTTATACTTCTTTTTCAACTGAAAAACAGAAAAGGAGGTGAAGTAGATGGGTTAAAAGCCAGCAAAAGCAGTGTACAAAAGCCCACCAGGTATTGTTGCAAGAACCTCTAGATAAGCATCTTAAATCAGAGTAAATGACACACCTCATGCTGGTGACTCGGTCATGAGAAATTATGAAGCTACGTGATGTCTCATTTGTTGTGCTGAAAACAAATGTAAATAAATTACTGAGAGAACCTCATTTACATTTAGAAATTCATCCCGATGCATGACATGACTGCTGATGTTTTTTTAAATGACACTTTGAGAAGAAGTGCTACCATTAAAAACAGATCATAGCCACCTCATCGAGAGCCTGTGCATGTATGCGTGTGTATGTGCATGAGCGTGTAAAGGCAGATGTTCTAGAGAGATCTCTTGGATCATTGGAAAAACAGGCTATCTTTTACTGTTACAGAACCAAAATGGTGGTGTCAGAAGACAAAACCATCAATATGTATTCTTCTGTGTATTTCCCCCCCTCCAGAGGGGAAAGCACAAAGACAATGTTATGGATTGGCTGCTGCCACTACAACAAAAAGTACAAATACTAAAATCATAGGAACAGAAAATAGTGTGGCATGTCTCTCCATCATCATGTGTAATAAAACTTCCCCCTAAATACACACACAAAAAGCCTTTTGCTAAGCTTTTATCTCCCCCCTCCAAGTCTCACATTTTAAGCTGTCACTGAAACAATTGAGAAGGATATCCAGGAAGCCATAAGATGGAGAGCAAGTTGAACCGCTGTTAGCTAAGCAGCATACATTCAGGCAAATATCCAAATGCTTTAGGAGCTGTCATTCTCCATCCCGCGTGGGAAGGCTGTGAAGAGACGGACTTGCTTGTATCATGATTGCTCTTATTATTACAGCAGTGAAAACACTGCATACTAATGGATGTGTTTTCAGAAAAAAGACTCTTAGATGGCTTTTTAGACTCTGTGCCTGGCTGTCTGGGCTTCAGTATCTGATACCTCCTATCCCTTTCTTTGCTTCCAAAACAGAACTCTAAAAAAAGTTTGCAACATGAGGGCAAAATAAAACATATTTCCAAATGGGGACATGACAGTGTTCTACAACCCCATATACGCAGCATATTTACATAAGCCTGCATAGGTCAGAGAGTATATTTGTTAAGGGACAAATATGCAGGCCATGAAATAATTATTTTTCATTATGCCCTGCCAAACCTACCCAGCCAAAGGCTAAATTGAGCTGCTATTGTGATTATTTGAACTGTGGAGCCAAAAGTCTTCACTGCAAAGCATCCCAGCTGTCCTAAATTTTATTCTGATGGCTAGTTTTCACACTAGCTTGAAACTTGCCAAAAATGCTCCACAAAATAGGCAGGCGGAAGGCTTGCTTTATCCAGACCTACATCAATTACTGATTTAGAGCTGTTCTGAGAACTTGATTATTAACAAATCACTTCCCAAAATTGTTATGACAAGATTCACATATGCAAATGGCAAGCTGCTCATATGTACACAGCTAGCAAAAGAAATTAATACAAAGGTTCCCAGATTTATTTATGGTTATTTCCTATTCTGCTTTACTGCAAATTAGCCACTAAAATATTAAAAGAAAGGAGAGAGATCCAGCTGCAGCATCACAGCTTTGACATACGGCAACATGGGAACACCCGGGCCATAACTGCTCAACATGCTTTTGCCTTTGCTCATCTCTCTGAGGAAAAGAATCTACCAGTGCCTTCTGGCATCAGAGGAACAAAAACCACTATGGTAGTACCCAAGCTGCAGATCTGGTCAGCACCCCAAGGAACAGGTAGGATTACTATGAGAGCAGCCCAGATGACAGGCTTGGGAGGTTATTTCATATTTTAAACAAGGTTGATGGTGGAGGAGGGGGAACAACAAATATAATTTTTTTAAATGTCATGCTTCAAAGCTTAAATTAATCCCTAATAATGAAAGATTAGGATGAGAACGTGTAGAGATAAGATTATCCCATGTCTGCCCATTGTGAGGCTCTTACAACTTTCCTTGAGGCGCCTGGGGTTGGTCATTGCTAGAGACAGAGAGGGAGGCTAGAAGGATCTTGGGAACAATTCATTTTGTACTTTCTACATTTCTGTTTAAATAACTAAGACACAAACAAAAGGCAATGAGGCTCATTGTTTTGAAGGCAGCACACTTATAAATAAATGAAATGCCCATCACTTGGTACCAGGCTGTGCGTACCAGAACCCTGACCAGACAAGTGCACCTCGCTGCAGCTGCCCTCCTTCTCCTCCACACCTCCTCCTATTTTTTATCCTGTTTGTAATTTCACTGTAATATCCTCAGGGCAGCAACCACTCCACATTTACACATGAATTAGAACAACACCTCGCACAATGGCATACCAGTCCTGATTGGACCTGGACTGCTCCTGGGAATGCTGCTGGGAATGCTACTATAAAAAGAGCTCATAAATGTATAGAGTACAGCACAGTAACACACACACACACACCCCTACCTTTTAACACAGTTAACATCACCGGAGTGTTAACTCTTTGCTTTCACAATAAAACTGCAGATAGTTTCATCTGTTTCTAAGCTCCAGGGTGGTTGCAGGATGTGTAGCTAAGATCCAGAACTTCACTAGCATATTCTGTGGTCAGACCTCTACTATGGACATTTGTATATACTAGTTAAAAAAATGACAAATTTTACGAGATTGTGTTACAGATGTCAAGGCTTAAGGCTGAATCTTTCTTAAGATTTGCATGGAAGCTGATCCAATGATGAGCTGGGGATGTTCAGGATGAGTAACACATCAGTGTCAGCCACATCACCCCTATGCAACTAATACAGACCACACCTGATTAGCCCAAATTCCCTTCTAATTTCCTTCCTTCCTTGGGAGAGGCTTTTGACCTTTGAGCTAGTATTTAAATATATTCTGGAATTTAAAATTTTGCACATAATAAACTAGTTATTTTCAGGTACTTCAGATATAAATTACTCCAATGCAAAATTTTAGCTTACTCTGGTATTCAGTCATTTTTAACTGAAAATATAACAAATGGAAAGTTCTTAAAATCTTTGTCAAAAATACTTCCATTTTTCCTAACAATTCTGACACACCAATTGTTTTGTAGGACTTTTCCCTGAAGGACTATGAGTTGCCAATGTGGTTCACAAAGAGCAAAAGTAAAACAAAGGGAGTGGGTACAGGTAAGGTGACAAATCAGCAAGTTACTTGAGTACACATATAAATTCAGGCACTCAAGCCCCCATTAAGGTCAGGTTCCATGTTAGAGTCACTCATTCCAATATTTAATATCTAGAAAAAAATTTGAAGAAATAACCAAAATGTAAAACATATTAAAAATGTTAACTAAAATAGAATGACCACTTTGTCAGACCTGTAACCTGTGTTTATATGGCACCAGAAGTTGACCATTAAAATCTACCACACAAACTACAGCTGTTAGCAGTTATACTAATCTCTCTCAATTTTTAAAAAAGTCCAAATGACTTTTTTTTGACTACCAGTTGACAGATCTCTTATTTATTAGCCTAAAAACTATGCAATCAAATTTTGTGGAAAATCCAAGACCCCAATTTCTTTTTCTCTGGCTCCTGATGGGACAGTAGCATTACAGGGCCTTCACGCTTTTCCATAATAACCTTACACTCGATGCAAGTTTTGTCCATGACACAAATATGGAGAGCTTCTGTCTCACAGAAACATGACCCTCATTGCTGGACATTCTCAGTCTAAGCACTTCAGCTTCTCCATGAACTTCCCACAATTTGTGATTTAACTGTTGTCTCGTTTGCCTGGGATATCCACGGCTCAAACCAAAGCAAATTCGACCCAGTGTTGCACTTCCACTCTGGAGGAAAGCTCATTCAGAAATTTTTTGTACCTCTACAAAGACAGTAAGAGACAGTGGTCTATATGGAACAGGCTGTTGACAACCCTACACAGTCATAGTCAGATATGTGACAAAGTCCAATGAAATCCTATTAGGGAATAATACAAATGACAGAGCTTAAAGAATACAGTTAGATCCTAATTAAAGAGCCCATAAATCTGTTCAGAAACCTACAGAACTTATCGCCAGAACAGGAATCTCCAGACCTTTCACAGACTTCATTTTAACAGACCTGTTGTCCACTGAATCAACAACTCTGCTGCTTACAGACGCGGTATTTCAGCAACTTAAATACTATTAAAAGATGATTATGTTCTGAGCTTTCCTGAAATTGTGTAACATTTGCATGGTATAACACATACTCTTACTTGTTCACTGCAGTCTGATTCAAAGTGCTATAAATATGTTTGCCCTTTCTGCTAAGCCCGCCTAAGGGATTAGCAACCCCCCAAAAGTTCAGTTGAATATTAACTGCATTAACTTTGCAGACTGTAACATACTGTTACACTCAAACAGCCTACGGTGTGGTATGGATGACTTGGTTAATAAAAAATGTTTTCTTGCAAAGCCCGATTGCTAGAAAAAAGAATTTGCTCTATCAAAGGGGGTGACCTCTTCCATTTAACTTCACAAAGCAAACAAATAAAAGGGAGAACTTTACAGGGATGTCCAGAGAACACTTTGCCATTTTGTCTGTCAAACCAGATGAACTTCCCTTGATAACACAGCACCAGCTCCACTCTACACTAGAAATTAAGTCAGTTCATCATGAAAAAACACCACGTAAAATACAGTAGCGAAGTGTCATCTATGGTAGCAATGTGAAGTTAAAAACTATAAAAGAAGTATGCTTGCTTACTTACTTTGTTTAGCAAGTAGTGCTTTGCATGTGTGGTAGCAATGTGAAGTTAAAAACTACAAAAGAAGTATGCTTGCTTACTTATTTTGTTTAGCAAGTAGTGCTTTGCATGTCAACTCCCATAAAAACCTCATGCCCTGAAAGACTTTCCAACACAAAGTTATACAGCAATGAAGACAAATAAAAAGAAGAGGAAATATTTAAAATTTGGAAGAGCTGATAGGAGTATAAAAGGGAGGTGACTTGATAACTACTGACAAAAGTCAAGGAAGAGCAGGTTCTTAAACCTCCTGAGTTTCTCCTCCTAAGCAGGTTCTTAAACCTCCCAGGCAGAGGCAGGGGGTAACTGGCAGTATTCGATCAAAAGATGAAGAAATGGAAAGATAAAGAGGAAAACAACAAAGGCTGAGACAAGTTTCTTAAGGTTCCAAGGTAAAAAGTGGGAACAGTAGAACTGCTTGAAGATTCCACTAGATTGCTAAAATATTTTTAAAGATTAAAAAAACCTCCTTCATTATAATCACAGTAATAAAAAATGTAGAGCCTGTCTATTATGGGATGAAAACAGAAATTGCATAATACAATTTTTTTGCTTTTATAAAAATGAAGAGATGGAACAAACCTTCTCTATGTTGCTGTGGGAACATGTAACAACACTCAGAAGACCTTGATAGCAAACGCTGCAATGAAACCTTTCTCATTCAGTCTTTGAGGATCACATCTGTATCCATTTGTCAAAACACACTCTGCCATACAAGGAATTTGGGTGACTTCAGAAACTAAATCCAAACTTTAAGAATTAGAAACCATATTTCTCCATAATGCTGGACACTCACTTGATTCTGCCATTCACCATCACCACTATGTTGTCTAGAAATGGAGACCAACAATAGATGTAGGCAATTACACAAGAACTTAAACTATAGAGAGCCTCAGACCACAGCATTAAACTGGCATCAAAGCTTTACAGGAAAAGAGAAATGTTTCACTCCCTGCAATCACCTCCCTCCCTAACACACACACTGCACACCTGCTACCCACCAGCCAGATGGGACTGAATTCTCCTGAATCAGATCTTGGATTTTTAAGCTCAGCTTGAGTTCAATTGGATTTCAAGACATGAAAATATATTATCATTTCACATTTTAAAAATGACATCGGTGTCCAGGAACTCCTAGTTTCAGTGCTGCTTGCACAATAAGATAGGTATTAAAGAAGGATGATTGCTTCAAATGTACTAATAAAAATAAATAAAATGTAGCTTTGCAACAACATTTAATTTAATTACAGATGCTCACTTAATGCATGAAAAACAGAAACAAGCTGATTATATATCATCAGCATGTTAAGTGAGATTGGGAATTTAGCTAATCCGTAGTGACCAGTAGTGGTTTTTTTGTTTTTTTTGAAAGTCCATAAAGGCATTTTAGCAGCCCAAACTCACTTAAACTAGGAACTGGTCCTTAATGCACAGGCATCATAAAATATTAGCATACATTAAGAGAAAAATAGGAAGCATTATATTCCTAGAGAATTTGCTAAGCTTGCATAATGTAACATCATCAATAAAGTTTCTTCCGTTTAGAAATCTCTAGCCTGTTCTCCAGAAGAAGGTCTCTTTTCCCCTCTCTCTACTCCAGCAGCACAGTTACACCAAATTCCTGTTTCCTGCACTTCACTGGTCTGCTCACCACTGGCAAACTCACATTTTTAATTGGGACTCGCCTCCAAACTAGTCTTTCCCCACCTTTTCCTTCGGTCCTGAAACCAGTTTGGAACTTGCAGGGTGTTAAGAAGTCACTGGTCATCAGCAAGACATTCTCCACAGAGACCATGGGCATCTAGAAGCTGCTGCCGGTGGTGTTCCAGCAGAGCCACGACTGACAAGCACCAAAAAAAAAATGCTTGCTTGCCTTGGACTGACCTTTAGTCATAACAGGGAACAGGAGTTTTGTTAGTGAACACAGAGTTCTGGTCTACACATTTTTGAAATTGATTATTTTATTGATGTAAAGTGCCCAGGTGCCCTCATGACAGTCACTAACAAAGATTTTGAAAATAAAATTAATTAAGGGCCAGTCTGGACCACCTTTACTGTCATCATGTAGTACCCTCTTCTACAACCTTTAGTCATAACAGGGAACAGGAGTTTTGTTAGTGAACACAGAGTTCTGGTCTACACATTTTTGAAATTGATTATTTTATTGATGTAAAGTGCCCAGGTGCCCTCATGACAGTCACTAACAAAGATTTTGAAAATAAAATTAATTAAGGGCCAGTCTGGACCACCTTTACTGTCATCATGTAGTACCCTCTTCTACAACTAACAATGCTATCAACCAGTGAGCACAAGTATAGTGTTTGTAGAGTATTTCATTACATCTCAAAACACCTGACCATGGAGGTCAAGATCACTGTCACCTACCTACGTGCACGCCTGCAAACACACACACACACACTCACTCTTCTCTCCTACCTTCCAAAAGGGGAACCGAAGCACAGAAAACTTAACCAGCAAAAGTCTGTGTCAGAGCACCAGCTGTGCTGCTCTGGGCTCCGTCCCTCCAGAGCGCAGCAGAAGCATGGCACAGTGCGAGCCTGAGCAGGAGCAGATCAGCCTGGCACGCAGGCTAATCTGAATTACACTCATCCAGCCCTTGAAATGGTTCCTCATTAGCTGCGGGCTAATGGAGTCCCAATGAGTAGTGTTATTTTCATCCCCTGCCTACTGAACACAAAATTCATTTGCAAATATCCTGTAAAATACTGCAAAGCAAGCCAAAGAGATATGACAACATAAGAGGCATACTATTTATGGAATGCACTTACCGTCATTTAGAAAAGGAAGCTGACATGAGCAACAGCCTAAATTTAGCAACACATTTAGTTTTTATTCACTAGTCACAATGACAACATTTTAGAAGGCTACCACACACCTTGTGCGCCGAAAGGTTCCACTGAAATCAAGACAGACTTTGATCTGAAAGGAATTCGGGATCAGCTCCTTAATGAACACAACACTGAGTTAAATTAAGGCAATCACCATCTTGACTTTCTATTCCAAGTAGATATAAAATTACATTGATTGCAGGAAATGGTGGCATTCAAACAATATTGCAATGGCCAAAGCCTGAAAGCTAAATTCATTGTCGAGCTAAACTAGGCTTTCAAAGGGCACCATTTGATTTGAGGGAAAAAAGCATCTACAAACCACATTTTTTCAATTAATAGTTTAAAAGGCACAGAGTAAGAAAGGAAAAACACAGGTCAATATGCCGCGTGTCACTCAAAGAAGCAGAGTCTGCATGTAGCTACTGTGCATATATACATATATATATATATAT
>NW_008674409.1:0-1805 GCF_000695815.1 Acanthisitta chloris
AAGTTAAATCTTGACTCAAGCATGCAGCTTTTAAAAAAATATCAACTGTGGCTAGAAACAGAAATGAGTGAACTGATGCTGTTAGTGTATTAAGATAAATTAGGCTGTTATTGGGAAAATGAGAGTTGTTAATGCTGATGGGGAGCTTGGTGAGCGGGCAAAGAGTAATACATGAAGGAGAGTGCTGGAAATCATTCCCTGTGAACAATTGCAGCAGTGTCCATCCTGTTTTTCTGTGGGCATGGAAATGCAAACCAGAGAGGTACATGGTAACAGTCTTTTCAAAGATGATTAATGCCAGAGAGCAATTTTATGAGTAGGTGCTTAGAGCTATATGCAATTTAGTGTGGTCTGAAAGTAATCTATACAGTAACACAAGAACAATGAGACTTACTGCAGGAATGGTCGAACAGCTCCCAAAGCTTCTGACTTGTGATGGTTCTAGTCCTTGTCCTGTGCTCAGCAACAGGAACAATACACTCATCGTTACTGAAACACATAGATCAATATATTATTCCACCAGCTAGATAAACATCCTTTGCCTTTATGAGCCTCTGAGCCTTAACTGGGTTTAAGCCTCAACTTTCTGGAATATAACCTGAAAACTCACAACAGAACCCGTAAGTGTGACAAAGAGTTTACATTTTAACTATTACCACTAATTGTCCAAAACATGCGTTTTGATGAAAGGAAGGATTTGTGGCACAACAGCCCCATGTATACCAAGCACAGGAAGAGAAGCCTCAGGGCACTAAAAAACCCTCTCCAGATTCTGCACAATGTTTTGACACGTCATTTAGTTGAAAAGCAAAAGCAGATGAGGAGGAGGAGGAGGAGAAGTATCGGCTTGGTCTATGCATCCAGGGACAGGGTGGGCTGGCACTCAAGGGTTAGAATTGCACACACTGGGGCTGGTCAGGAATCTCTCACTACGTCAGAATAGGAATTAAAAGCTGGAACAACACACAGTGCAATATATTTGAGTAACACATTCCAAGGAGCTTGTTCATGCTACTGTCAGCTGAGTAAGCAGCAGAAAAATTTGGCTTTGACACAGAGCATCTGAATTATCAACCTACCCATGAAGGTTATTTAGAAGTAGTACTTTAACATGAAAAACTCATTCACTACCAATACTAGCTGAAATACAGAAAAAGGAGAAAAAGTCCACCACAGAAAATAGGTTTGTCTGTGAATTAAGGGCAAGACCTATTTGCTTATTAGATTCTACTGCACAGCTGGGCAATCATGAGAGCAATAGGAAAGATACTCACTGCAATGTTTTCAAAATAAAATGAGTCTTTAGTCTTCAGTTTAAACAAGGGGAGCTGAAGAGTAGTCCTCCTTGAGCTACTTAAGGATTTACATTTGCTTTCGGAGGAAACACACGTAGATGGTAAATAGGAATCTTTACCTGTAATGCCCAAGCTTCTCATCTAAAGCTGATGAGTCAACCAGCTCAGGGCATTCATCTTCCTTCTCCTTATCCTTACTGCACTCTCCTTCACCTCTCTGATTTTCCACTTCAGCAGCATTTTCAGTTATGCTTTTGCTCTTAGAAAAATCAGTTTCAGAACTCTCTGCATCTTTACTCAACTACCAATGCATACTTGGCCATTTTCCAAGGCTGAACTCAACTCTGACATATTCAGCCTTTGTGTATTTTCACTACTTCCAGCTGTTTCTGCCCCTTCCTCACTGCTGTACACGGTGCTGTTAGAGGTTCTGCTCTCAGAGACATCACCCACTTCAGATGTGAGGTCTGCACTGTTCTCTTTGTCTTTGCTGAAGTAGTTGAGCTTGTC
>NW_008674410.1:0-4131 GCF_000695815.1 Acanthisitta chloris
AGGTCCCTTTCTGCCTGGTGCTCTCAATACATAAGCAGTTGCTGTTGGTTTTGTTTTTCCCAATGGTCTGTAATTAGGGTAAGAAGGAAGCCTATAGGTGCTACGCCTCCTACTCCCAAAACTGAGGCTCATTAGGGCAAACAAATACATCTGGTTTCAACTATTTCTAATAATCATTGTAGTAATATGCGTGGTATATCCACACAAGCACTGGCTCTTCCCACAGTTCTCTTAACTACTGAAAGACATCTGATTATCTGAATAAACTCTCTCAACATTCCACAAAGACTCCACAGACAGTTAAAAAGTAAAAATACACAAACAAACAAAAAGGCCCCAACCAAATTAAACAAACAAAACCCCCAAACAAACAAATAAAAAAGCCACCATCCAACAGCTGCTTTCAGTGTTGTAGCAACTACACTTATCATCATTACACCTCAGAAAACTCCTCCTGTGCCACTTTTCCAGCTGCTAAGAGACAACAGTGTGACCTGCAAGCAGGGGGGGCCTCTGGGGTAACTGGGTGGAAGGTAGATTTGTTTTGTGCATGCTGCGTTTAAAGGAAAACACTCTTTGGCTTCTCCATCATCTATCCCATAGACATTTTATTTTTAAGGTGACACTAAAACTGGATGTTTATGTGGTGGTCAGCGCCTACAGCCCTCTTGTGTGAGGTCTACAGCTGTCAAAGCACAGAGGCTCATAGATCCCCTTAATTGTGCTGCTGACAATAAAAATGTGGGCTCTGGTTACAAAACAAGGTATTCTGAGTTGGATACTTGGAATACTCAGTTGGATACTCAGGTTGGTTGGTGTTCGGAGCAATCTGGTCTAGTGGAAGGTGGCCCTGCCCATAGAAGGTGGCCCTGCCTGTTGGCAGGGTGTGGAATGAGATGGTCTTAAGGTCCCTTCCAACCCAAACCATTCCATGATTCTATTTATTGGAAGAAATCATTTATGTCAGTGCTTTGTGTCTGCACTTTCTGTGCAGCTGACTGGCAAAACAGAACTTGGGACATAATCTTCTGTTTTGACAAGACATACAGTGAAGTTATATATAACTACTTTGATGTCAGACTTAGTAGATATGTTAAAGTTTAGCAGAAAAAATGCAAATTAGAAACCTAATTTATTCTTCTTATATATATATATAGTAGCAGTTTAGATGATGAAATACATATATTGCTTGCTCACCCTAACATACCAGGGTGATACAACTATATTCTGGTTGAAAGCCTAGCAGGGAAATATTTAAATTTTGCTATAAAGTTGTTTACATGATCATTATTATTTTTATTAAATTATGTCTGTTGACATAAGCCTAGATTTCACAGTCTTGAACACAGCCTCCCTGAGTGCACATTTGTACCCATGGACAGTTTTTATGAACATTACCCTCGAGATTTGTTCCAAGGATTTAAAGACTCTCTCTATCCATCAAAATGTTAGTAAACCCCATGTTAAGACACCACTGCCCCTTTAAAAACTCTCTCCAGTCAAGCAGAGCCCCAAACTCAGGCTATTCTCTCAACAGCAATGATCTTGGAAACATAACGGGATGGCTTGACTCCTATCTTCAATTACAGGAGCTTCTCTTTCACAGCCATAAAAAAAGAAGCACTCAAAAATAGAAAAGCAAACGCATTACCTACTCTACTACCACATTAAGGCCACAAAACTAAACACAAATTCTAGTAGGAGTTAAGTTAGATGCAGGAATATTAATCTGATCCACTTTGGAAAAAAAATCCATGTTTTACAGGAAAAGTTTAATAAAAAAGATGAATTAAATTACATGCTTAATGAGATGAAAGTGCTCCAAGGTCATCGTGCAGCAGAGCTCTTGAGCAGTTAACCTACACTGAAGTCATGTTTCTGCTTAGGACATCTTTGAGTTGGAGACATACTGAAAGGAGAGAAAGAAGGGTTGTAGGAAGCATATGCAGTTGGAGATAGTTCAGGAGGGATGAGATGCCATCCAGATGAGCTTGAGAAGTGGGGCTGCAGGAATCTCATGCGGTTTAACAAAGCCAAGTGTAAGGTGCTGCACCTGGGTCAGGGCAACCGCCAGTATCAATCCAAGCTGGGGAATGAACAGGGACTTTTCAGGCAGAAAAGGGAAGGTTCTGGGGACACCTAACTGGGGCCTTCCGGTACCTGAAGGGAGCCTGCAAGAAACACAAAGAGGGTCTATTTATAAGGGCATGTAATGAGATGACCATGAAGAATGGCTTCAAACTGAAAGAGAGTAGGTTTAGGTTAGATGCCAGAAAAAATTCTTTACTGTGAGCGTGGTGAGGCACTGACACCGGTTGCCCAGAGAAGCTGTGGCTGCTCCATCACCGGAAATATTCAAGGCCAAGCTGGGTAGGGCCCTAAGCAACCTGGTTTAGTGGAAGCTGTGCCTGCCCACGAGAGGGGATTGGAACTAGATGATCTTTAAGGTCCTGAAAGGCTAGGTAAACCTAAACCTATGATTAATAACTTTGAATAAGGAGCTTGGGATAGAGACTCATATTTGTAACTATAGTTGTAACTGACATTAGCCATACTTTTAACCCTAGTTGTAGCTATAATTTACTGCTCAAGGCCAGTCTGCTACTCTTGCAAGACAATAGGCCCTCAAGAATTTGTAATATCTGCACAAGTGAAGACATTAGCCATACTTTTAACCCTAGTTGTAGCTATAATTTACTGCTCAAGGCCAGTCTGCTACTCTTGCAAGACAATAGGCCCTCAAGAATTTGTAATATCTGCACAAGTGAAGATATATTGCAGCAATCAGTGTCTCTGTGAAGTGAAGAAGGGCAAAGTTTAAAGACATTCCTCTGCAGAATTGAGGCACCAACACTGGTTAGAATCTGCCTTGAGTTCTGGAAATATGATCAAAAGGAGTATGCATGCATCAAACAGGAGGACTCATCCTGCGGACAAGTGGTGAAGACTCTGGGATGACCATGGGGTCGCAGAGGACCCTTGACAACCACTACCTCTATTGACTGCACATGTGCACGCAGGGTGGGGATATTATAATGATTTCCTAGAAATCATTAGCATATATGCATGAGCTCCTGGATATCTAATGAAGATGCATTATTTGTGGAATAAAACTTGTCCCGTTTGCAGCCAGGGTGTCCTGGGTTGCAGTGTGGGGGTAGTCATTTGTATGTATTCTATTATCCTCTCCATAAGCTGTTAAAGCAGGTGGGCCAGTGATCATTATCGCCTAGTCCCTGATGGCTCTCTCAGGGGGCTGTCTCTGTGTAATGGGCGCTGTCTGGGACTCAGGCATGCATAGAGTTACATCGGCCCATTGTGAGATGCCTCACCTCAGGGGGTGAGGGGTAGCTGAGCATCCCCACATGGGGGTGGGGAGCCAAGCATTCCCACAGAGATATAAGCTGGGGTTTGAACCAGCACAGGCACCCTTTTTTTTACCTGCTGGATCTCCAGAGGACAAGGGGCTGCTGCTGAAACCTTCGGGAGAGGATTGGATCTGCGGGACTACTGCTCCGGAGGACTGCAGCCACCATTCAACCGGACTACTATCAACGCCCTGACTGACAGGGTTACTTGCTGACTGTCAGGGACTTCTTTCTTTTGGGTTGTTAATTTGTATTGTTATATTTGTTGTTGTTTTGTTTGTGTTTAATAGTAAGCTTTACTTCTGACTCAGAGTCTCTCACCGGTTTGCTTTCAAACCAGCACACAGGGTGAGCGTGTTAGGAGGAGAGATCCCCCACGCACCCAGCACTGCCAGTAAAGGAATGCTTTCTTAACAGCACCATGCTGTTGGGGCGATTTCTTTGGATCGGTCTCTTCCCACCCAAACCATTCTGTGACTCTATGATTCTAAGGGAGCTCAAGGGAACAGAAAGCCTGTGTTGGCATATACAGGATGGGAGAAATTTAAGAGAAGGGCTGGGGAAACATTCTGCACTGGGACCAGGGGTGCACAAAAAGGCCAAGGCCTTTTGGGATACTGAGGAGAGTGTTTGGAGGAGCATCTGGATGTCTGGAAAACAAGTTTTTGAGGATGAGATGCTAAGCAAGCATGGTATATGTGCTGGTTTGAGCTGAAGTAGAGTTAACTTTCTTCACAGAGGCTAGTATGAGGCTATGTTTGGG
>NW_008674410.1:4269-4795 GCF_000695815.1 Acanthisitta chloris
TGCTGGGGTTAAACCACGACAGTATAGAATCCCGGAAAGGTTCAGGTTGGATGGGACCTTGAAGATCATCTAGTTCTGACCCCTTTGCCATGGGCAGGGACACCCTCCTCTAGGTTGCATGGCATGGATGTGAAGAACTTGGTAGTTGTCCTGTCCAAGGACAGCTGGTGGAACTGAGCAGCTGTTGGATGTGGGGAGAGCCTCCACCTGCTTGATGTCCCTGGGTGACAGGGAGTTTCCAGAGGATCGTTCTTCAGCCCTCTGAGCTGTCCTACTTTGTGCCCTGCTGTGACTGTCACTGAGCAAGCCTTTTGCGTGCTCTGTCTCTGCTTTCGTGTACTTTCAGGGATTTTTTTTTTAATGCTCTCCTCCAGCTGGACTGAAGCCGTCAGGCCCCGTTCGCCAGTAGCTCACACCCTGGACGCGGCAGGCTGTGACAGGTTTCAGGCGCTCTGCAGAGGGCCCGTTTCACGGCTCTGCGCTCCCTCGCACACGCGGCATCCTCCCGTGAGGGGCAGCACTGCTC
>NW_008674411.1:0-9072 GCF_000695815.1 Acanthisitta chloris
GCCACTCTGTCCCCAGCCTGGAGCGCTCTATGGGATTGTTACGGCCAAAGTGCAGGACCAGCACTTGGCCTTGTTAAACCTCATCCCGTTGGAATCAGCCCATCTCTCCAGCCTATCCAGTTCCCTCTGCAGAGCAGAGTAACTGTCTTTGTACTATTCACACATGGATGACTGACCTCTAGAACTCTTTTCACATTTATGCCTGATTTTAGTCTTGTTCTTACAATAATAACTTGATTCATGTAGGTATTCCTATTTTATGTATGTTTAGACTGTTGCTTACAGCTGAAGTTTGCAATTACCTATGCGTGCTGCAGAGACAATAAAGCATTGAAAAAACCCTACAGCTGAAATTGATTCATTATACACACAAAAAAAAAAGTTCTCAAGATTGCATAGCATCAGTTAATCTCATATATTAACCAAAAGAAGTTAGGACTCCCCTCACATTTTCCAATTGCATATTCATAGCAATTGTACTTCATGTGAGAAACAAAACTTACAAGGCTTTTAAGTGTGATTGCTGTTTCCACATCCTTCTACATTGCCATTCCAGGCACACCTTCTTGTGCTACGGGAAGGAGAACTTTTGTTCTTTGCAGGACAGGGACGATTCACCTTTCACCCTTTTGTCAGAGTTCATTCCCTCCAGAATACTGCAATAAAATCTAATAGATACATACAACACTCCCCTACTACCTTCTTTTTCAAAGCAAACACTCCCATGAAAACAGCCTTCAACCGTCTTAAGACTTTGATCTTCCATTGATTTCCTATCCTCTTGACACCTCTCAGCTCCTTTTGAACTCTCCCTTTATTTTACTTTAAGCAGGTGTGCAACTTTCCAGTGCCTGGGGCCAGGTTTGGGGTCCAAAACTATTACTTAGCACCAGTGTCCAGCTGTAGAATTCTCTCAGATTGAGCTGCCTATCCCCAAGCAAGCAACAAGCTTTGAGTTCTCCTTTTCCACCGCTGCTTTTCTTCAAAGTTTGGAAACTGATGGTGGTGGGTCCCATGACTGCCAGCCCTCTGCCTGAGCCCCACTACTTGGGGTTTAGGCTAACCAGACCCACTGGAGAGCTCAGATTATTTTTCAGGGTCAACTTTCTCAATGAAGACACTGTATTCACAGCTTTAAGGAGACACAACTGAGGGTCTAGTTGCATTGCTCAGTTATCATATGGTATCAGTCCTAACCTGAAGCCACCACAGACACCAAGGAGGAGAGGGCAACTTTTTCAACAAAGTTACTCAGCCTTTGGCCTCCCTACAAAGATTGCCAAGTTTCAATGATTGCTTTAGGCCCTGATCCAGAAAGGCCCTTAATTGTCTGTCAAACTTTAACCATATGAGAAATCTTATTAAAACCATGAACTACTCATGCTTAGTGCTAAATACTTTCTCAAATGTTTTTCTGGATCAAGAATTCAGTGATGTGGATGTTTATCCAGTAATACATGAACTGAAATTACCAAGTCTGCCTTGTTCAATTGCAATAAAATCGCACAAGATTTAAATCCCTGTCAGTGGGGTAAGGTTCATCCACCCCCTTCGCAAAAGCATTGCTCCATATGAATGCTATAAATCACATAAAAGTGACCTTATAACATGGGCATAATCCTGAAGACCCATAAAATATGAGCAGTGCTGATATCAGCTGTTAACTTACGTGAGCAGTAAAGAGATATGTGGCCAAGAAGAAAGTATAATGTGCCTTCTGTTCCAAGCAACCCCTTTGTAAACACAATATTTTAATTATATGACTATTAAGCCTATCTGAACTTTCATTACTGACAAAATTCTGCTCTTCAGAGCTTCAGAGTGCTGTTATTCTCCCTATTTCCCACTAAGCCAGCTGTTTAGGAAATGCAATACTGCCATCTAGCATCCACAAAATATGATGAAAATTTCCTTTCACCCAAGGCCTCATATCTGTTTTACATGAGTGTTGGTGACCGCAGGTTATCACAGGGATTCCAAAGTGGCCTGGCTGGCAGAGAGCTGCCTGTTTCCCCTGGAAGCACCAGGAAGAAATACACCCAGAGGCTGGAGGAGTTATATTGGCAAAATGAGTCATTCTTATGGCTTTTGCTCCTACGGGGTCCTGGAGTCACAGAACAGATTCAGAGTCATATAATGCAGGCAGGACAAACCAACACCCCAAACTCCCATTCTGAGCAGTATTTTAACACTGAAGATGAAAACATTCCCCTGCCAATGGCCACCTTCAGGGCCTCTGCCCTTCTTCAGCCTCCTTATGTCATGGCCAAGGTCAGGCCTGGGCTAGAACAGATGCAATAAGGTCACCACCAGACTGCCCAAAGTGCCCGAGTGCTGGAAGCAATGTTGCTTTCCAGCTTTCTGTGCTGCCTGACACAGCCTGGACAGGCTGAGTGCCCAAGTACTTCCAGAGTCTATTTCCAGGTGGAATTACTAGCGGTCTGCACTGGCACTGCTGCTGAAAGCCATGCCCCACAAACAAGTACCTTCTGGTCTGCACCTTTCACAGCTCCATGCCACCATACTGGCAACCACCTGTAAAGAATGTCCCGGAAGGCTCCAGGGCCAGCCACCACTCCTGGATAGGCACCAGGCCCTAAGACCATCTGTATGGTCCTAGCACTGTATGTAGTATATATAGTGCCTGTGTCTATCCTCTATATACCATACACCATGTATATATGTGGGTGGTATGCATATGTATCTATGGGCTTGGCAGTGTTGGGTTAATGGTTGAAACCAATGATCTTGAAGGTCTTTTCTAACCTAAGTTAATGGTTGAAACTAATGATCTTGAAGGTCTTTTCTAACCTAAACCATTCTAAGATTCTGTGATTCTATGTGTATATATGTGAGTTTGTATATATGTACATGCATAGTACATATATCTCTGTATATACAGATAGCATATATATTCTGGTGTATTTGTATTGTAAATATGCTGTATATACAAGACATCTGGATTTATGATTTAATTTCATTTTGCCTCTGTTCAGCTGTGTAACATTTATGTCTGAATCACCTATCTAGATTCTTTTAATACTTGCTGGAGAAAAATAATCCTTGTTTCAGATGTTTAAGCACTGTTTCTATGTAAGAGAGAGATGAATCATGACCTAGAGGTGCCTATTCATTTCCTGACAGTTATAAAGGGATCCTAGACAACTATCTCTGCATGAACTTCTGCAGTGTTGATGTCTAGATGGGAGTAAGACTAATCATGGGGTTTAGATTTTTGAATTCAGGGAGGCTGTGAGCTCAGTTAGTCCTTGGGACTTTTAGTGGGATTTAGTGGGATTTCCTTTTGGGATTTTGTGGGGTTTTTTTCTTGCTTAAGCCTATACTGAAAACATATATTTATAATTAGTGCTACAAAATTTAGTTTCTATTAACTCCTTGTGATCTAAAGCTGTTGGATTTATGTATGACATAGAAAACCAATAAAAAAATCTGTTGTTTGGGGTTTTTTGTAGATGTTAAACAACATGGAGCTTCATTTCTCATAATGACATGCACACTAAACCATCACTAAAACAATTTGCAAGTTTCTTCCAAAGATTTGTGATTGACATGACCTAAAAACTTACTAAGCACTCCACATTTCAGGAAGAAACCCTTTGTTCTTCCTTAGCTGCTAAAGTGCTTATTTTGTGTGACCTCAGGTCTTTCTCATCACTCCACTTATCTCTTTGTGGCTGACTTGAAAATATTTATTGAGATGTAGTAGCATAGGAAGTAAACATCAAATTCTTTAAAAATGTTTAAAAGCAAGCTGTTCACCAGCCTTAACTTTTTCCAGCATTAAGAACTGTCTATTCAGAGCATGTAGCGACATCTACCATTACTGTCAAAGTAGTCTTTCAAGTGATTAATTCAAAGCATAAATACATGTCTGCAGTCCATAGCAGATTTCAAAACTGTCACTCAATTAGAATGCCTGCAGGGAAGCAGCAAGGAATTCCATATTTAGTGTTTTTATCAAAGGGAACAAAATACAAAGAAATCCTCTTTCTCTCCCTCCTGCCCCTGAAAACCGGTACTTATGTAATTTTGATGAAACAGCTGCTGTGGTAAAGTGATTCATCCTAGGAACAAATCCATAAAGCAGTTTGGAATATTTTGGGGATGTGGTTTAGGATGGGTTATTGTCCTGAATACAAGTCTTGGATTATTTTGTTGAGTCTCCAAATTTAAATATGACTCTATACACTGTTGTTTCACTCCCTGGTTTGCTGCAAGCAAAGATATCAAGTGGGGGACTTGCCACTTGCAAACTCACAGGATGCTATGCCAAGAGCAGCTTTAGCTGACACTGTGTGAACTGGCAGTCTAGCAAGTGGTGGTGCCACCTGGCACAAGAAGACAGACATCAATAAATACAAAGGAGAAAACATCAGGGCCCTTATTTTGGTATCTGTACAAATTTATCATGGTTAGCACACATGCAGACAACTACAAAAGGACATTTTCTGGTCTGATGCATGAAGTGAGACTGAACTGCCACAGAAATCACCTCTGGCCCTAGAATATAACATGCACGTATTGCTTCCCTTGTGGGAGATGCCAACAAATTAAACAGGGAAAGAATGAGTGTGAGGGAGAAAAAAGTGAAAGCATTTCATTAAAACTGAAAAATGCAATATTGAGAAAAATATTCTCCATTACTAGGATGTTAATTTCATCATTGTCACTTCTTTGGCCTAGTGTTTCTGGATGCTTTTCAGCAAGTCTGGAGGAGTTTCCTTGGGTTTTTTTCTGGCAGTGACCTTTTGATACGGAGGGATGGGCTGGCTCCCTGATTTATGCAAGGAAGACAGAAATCTAACAAGATTTTGTCCATATGGCATTCCAGAAGCCCCATGCCTTCTGGGAATGGGCAACCATGCAGTCCTGTTCTAGGCAAGGAAGATTAATCTGTTAATATGGAAGATGAATTTATTTTTTAGACAGTTAAAAATAAACACCAACTTCAGAAATAAGAAGGAAAGCAGAGGAAGAAGAGAGGTTTCTGTTTGCTTACTGTTAATGCACACCCATATTAAGGTGAAATAATGATCAGCCTCAGGTTGTATGAGCCATTTGGGAAAGTCACAACAAAATTTTTAATCTAGTTCCAGTTTCACCTTCACAGAAACTATGACGCATGCAGGGGTAGCTTTAAACTACTTTTAAAACACACTGGTTAATCTTCTCCAGCATAATGTAGAGTATCTTTAGGCCCACTGCAATTCATCCTTTCTTTCTTGCAAAACTTTACCATATTCAGTCACAAAGTGACTTTAAAAATCTTCAGAAAAACAGAAATGACTGAAATAAACATATATTTCCATTTCAAATGTTGCCTTTTAAAACACTGGGAGCAAAAATATAGAGAAATTGGGAGTAATTATTCCAGCTAGATCTGTTTATGGAGTCAAAAAGAATTTGTATCACATGTGGCCATAGGATGTATAAATAGAGACAGTTTCGGTTGGAGGTTTTATTTCACAGGACCAAACACCCCAATTCCACACACTGGTTTTCTTGGCCAAGTGTTTGGCAGGCATTTAGAGAAGATGCTCATATAAAATCTGTGACTTGAAGGAAAAGCTTTGCAACAAGAAACAAATGTGCTTCAGAGGAAGTTAATCTGAGACTAAAACTTACTGGTGGTCTGATTCTGGGAGCTGTAAGCAGCATCTTCCTTTACCACATATTTGTCTTTCAGAGTACATGGTACAGTGAAACAGGAGTTGGATTTGTACACATGACTGGAAAGCATCCTGTGTCAAAAACATCCTTACTGTCTTTATCAATGATAACTCTGAAAGTGAGGTAGCAATAATCAGGCATAGTACTATTTAACATGGGTATACCTAGGGTCATAGAGACATAGACCTAGAATAACCTGAGTTGGAAGGCACCCACAAGGATCATCAAAGTCCAACTCCTAGGCCTGCACAAGATAGCCCCAAGAATCACACCATGTGCCAGAGAGTGCTGTCCAAACACTTCTTGAATGCTGGCAGGCTTGAGGCCATGAGCACTTCTCTGGGGGGCAATTCCAGTGCCCAATCACTCTCCTAATATCAAACCTAAACCTCTCCTGACACAGCTTCATACCATTTGCTGGGGTCACCAGAGTGAAGAGACCAGCGCCTGTTCCTCCACTTCCCCTCATAAGGAAGCTATACACTGCTATGACAGTCAGTTGTATTTCAGCTTTTTTTTTTAATTAACAAAAAGTCAACAAAAAATTAAAGCACTAAATATATATTTTAAGAGATTTACAAAAAATAGATTATCAGTGTAGTCAGTTTGTAACTACCTACAGGTTTACTTGCATATGTGACATGTTTATTTGCTTAAAAATAAGCTAAAAATTAAGTCTTAATATTGACTTCTCTCCATCCAAAGGCTATCTGAAATGGTTAAATGTACTATGTTGTTCTCAGAAAGGTGCTTCCTGCTAAGGTACTCACATTACCAAAGTTCATCTCAAGTTCCATTAAGGGTAAAGAATATTTATAATAAAGGAAAGCTTTCCAAGACTGAGCTTAAATACTTTATTAATTGCCTGATAGGACTGATGTCTCTCTGAAAAAATATCATTATTTCCCATAACTTTGCAAACAGTTCACATATGCTGAGCTCAAAACATTATGAAGCCCTAATAGCTTTTATAGACCTACTCATGTGCTTGAAATTAAGAACAATTTGCATCTGCTCTTACCAAAACAAAATAATTAAGAGAAGTCATTACTGCTGTTAAAGAAGAAAACAGTCATAGGAAGATCATTTAATATTTCTGTCTAAGAATCATAGTGCAAGTAGAGGCCTGAGTGAGTTTTCTCCATTGGTGATAATGTCGCTCAGAACTTAAGGGAAGCTATTGTAGGTAATTTCCAGAATTAACCACATGTCATTAATCATCACTGCATTCTTAAATGTCAAATACCAGAACATTATGTAGTGTCTTCCACTGCAACATTGTATAGTATTTAATTTCAAGTGAAAACAAGGAAAGGATTTTTTGCACACTGAGGTACAGTGAGTCTTTGCTGGGAAAGCAAAGCATCTGTTTCCAGGGCACCAAAGGGAGGAAGAAGATAGACACTTGGTTTATATGCATTCCAGAAGGTGGAACAATGTGAAACATATAAACTTCTTTTTATTATTGACTCATTTGCTGTTTCAGTCCAATGTGTTGCTGTGTAAGGAGATGAACTCTGCCTCTTGTTTGGCAGAGGCATGGAGCACAGTGAAATGCTGATTTAAGCTGAAGCCCCTGGTAGGACTGTTGAACTGAGTAAACCTGATGGAAAAGACTGCAAAGTTTGGAATGAAATACATTTGGCAGATGATATAATAGTCTTTGTAAAACTTCTAAAACCCATGCAAGATGTAATTTGCTTAGAGGATACTCTGATTTTCATAGAATCACAGAATTATTTAGGTTGGAAAAGCCCTTCAAGATGATTGGGTGCAACCTTTGACCAATCTTGTCAACTAGACCAGAGCACTAAGTACAACGTTGAGGGAATAGACCCTGTGTCACTGGACAAGATTGAGGGAATAGACCCTGTATCACTGGACGAGTGCCACGATGTGCTTGCTTTGGTCAGCAAGAAACCATGGGAGCAGTAAGTGTGAACAGCACCTGGAAAGAGGAGGTGGAGAAGAAGCTTGACAACTGTTGCTGAGGACTATAGATATCATGCAGATGAGGAGATAAGAAAGAGGAATTGTGGACAGACAAATATGCAGGAGGATGCATGATGTAAAATTACTAGGGAGCTGTATAAAAGCTAGCTGGGAGAGAAAATAAAGGTCTTTGTGTGCAAACAGAATTGGAGTCTGTGCCTTATTGCCACACAACATCTAGTCATTTCTTGAACACCTCCAGGGATGGTGACTCCACCACCTCCCTCGGCAGACAATTACAATGTTTGGCCACCTTTTCAGTGAGAAATTCTTCCTGATGTCCAGCCTGAACTTCCCCTGGTACAGCTTGAGGCCATTTCCTCTTGTTCTGTCACTAGCTGCCTGAAAGAAGAGGCCAGCCCCCACCTTGCTGTATCCTCCTTTCAGGTGCTTGTAGAGACTGATAACATATCCCCTAAGTCTGCTTTGCTTCAGACTGAACAAACCCAACTCCCTCAGCTGCTCTTCATATGACTTGTGTCCAGGAACCTTTCCCAGCTTCCTTGTCATTCTCTGGACATGCTCTAGCACTTCAATGTCTTTCTCGTAGTGAGGGGTCCAGAACTAGATGCAGTACTTGAGGTGCAGCCTCACCAATGTCCGGTAGAGAGGGACAATCTATTCCCTAATCCTGCCGGCCACAGTACTTTTCATTTAGGCCAGTATGCCATTAGCCTTCTTGCCCACTTGTGCTCATTGCTGGCTCATGTTCAGTTGCTGTCCACCAACATAGAATCATAAAATCATAGAATCAACCTGGTTGAAAGAGACTTCAAAGATCATCAAGTCCAACCCTACCATCATTACTAGACCACATGCCCAGGTCCTTTCCCACTGGGCTGCTTTCCAGCCACTTTTCCCTCAGTCTGTAGCACTGCAGGGGTTTGTGGTGACCAAAGTGTAGGACCCAGCACTTAGCCTTGTTGAACTTCATGCCATTGGCCTCAGCCCATTGATCTAGCAAAACCTTTCACACAAACACTGTTAGAGGCTCCAAGACAGCTGATATGGCAAACTTTTTTTACTGTCTCTGTTGACATAGTAAAAATTATCAATAAAAACTGATATGTAAAATGTATTTTGAATAACCCATTGGAACTGGTTACCTGTTCCAGGTAAACAGCAGCAAAACAAAAGCTGTTAACAGGTTTTGTCTTTCTGTGTCTTGCTCATGTGAGCTGGCAAAAGGGATGGTCTGATCTTGGGAATTGAAAGTACTGTTCCCATAAACATAACCTATCTACCTTGATTTTCATGATCATGGCAATTCTAGTTGATGCTGATGTCTATACAACTAGGTTGTTTATGTCAGACATACAAATATGTTTAATATAAGGGATGGTGTAATGCAGTTTTATATAATGCCATACATGTGAATAATATAACTTT
>NW_008674412.1:0-424 GCF_000695815.1 Acanthisitta chloris
GTGATGGCACCGTGGGGAACGTGGTGGTGACAGGAGGTTCTCTTGGGGTTGGCACCATGGAGAATATAGTGGTGGTAGGAGGGGATGGCACCGTGGGGAACGTGATGGTCGGAGGAGGTGGCACCATGGGGAACGAGATGGTCGGAGGAGGAGACAACGTAGGGAACGGGATGGTAGAACATGGTGGTTGGAGGAGGTGGCACCGCGGGGAATGTGATGGTTGGAGGAGGTGACACCATGGAGAACGTGGTGGTCGGAGGAGGTGACACCGTGGGGAACGTGGTGGTAGGAGGAGGTGACACCGTGGGGAACGTGATGGTAGGAGGAGGTGACACCATGGGGAACGTGATGGTTGGAGGAGGTTCTCTTACTGGTGGCACCACAGAGAACGTGGCCATGGTGACCTCAGGAGGTTCTCTTGGCG
>NW_008674413.1:0-8336 GCF_000695815.1 Acanthisitta chloris
TGCATCGAGTGTGCCGAGAGCTTCCCCCAGAAAGTGTCGCTGGAGGAGCACCAGCGCCGCCACACCCAGCAGCGACCCTTCCAGTGCCACGGCTGCACCAAGAGCTTCCGCCACCGGCAGTCACTGAACCACCACCAGAAGGTCCACGCTGTGGCCACCTCTACGGCTGTCAGCTTGCCGGGCCACGACCGGGAGCGAGGCTTTGACCCAGGATAATCGGTAGCCTGAAGGGCTGGAGAAGGGTAGGGGCAGAGGTTCTTCATTGACGGGACACACCAGGCAGCTGGTGTCACACTGCTGTGGGGCTCTTCATGTCACCATGGGCCTGTCTGCAATGCCGTGGGACTTGTGGCAGCACTTGGGTCTCCAGGAGGAGAAGGAGGGAGGAGGCTGCTGTGCTGCTTGGGGAGGGAGAGGTTCGGGAGGTTCGGGGTGGAGACTGGTCACGGGGCAGCAGAGGATGTTCAGCAGCTGGAGCCGAGCGGTGCCGCTGCTCCGTGGATTTGGCGGAGGAGTGACTGTATTTGGTCTCATGGAGCCATGGAATTCAGGGTTGTTTGAGCACCACCGGTGTGGAGGGATCTGGCTGGGGGTGGTCAGTGTGGGGGCGGGGTGGCAGCCAGGATCAGTGGATGAGCTGGATCCAGTGGACTCGGATAAAAGACTGGGCTGATGTGGTCTGTTGTGCTCTCGGGTGTGGGCGAAGGGCAGGCTCAGGAGGCCCTTTGCTCTGGAGGGGAGAAGAGATCCATTCTCATCTCAGCTATGAGGCCATGAGGAGAACAATGTTGAGCTGCCTGAGGGGAATACCGAGCTGTCCCACAGGAATCCCCCACAGCATCTTCTGTGGGATCCGGGTGCTACAGGACTCCTTGGCAGTGCTGAGGGACACCTCTGCCCTGCCCATGGCAGCCAGGGCCACTCCATCCCTGCTCCCTCAACTGCTCATCCTTCTTGGTCTGTGTGGGGTCAGGGTGTCCCCTCCCTTTTTCTCTCACATGGCACAGCCGTGGGCTGAGGTCACAGCAGCCATGTCCACTGAGCGCACCAGGCAGGACAGTGTCGCTCCTGGCAGGCAGGGTCCTGCCCTTGGAGCACACACTGGGCCCAGTGTGCGGACTGGGATGGCAGCAAAGCCCCCAAGTGTCCCCCTGTGTGACCACGAGCTCCTCTGAACACTGAGTCCAGGCCCAGGCTCTCCTGGTGACTGAAGTGCTCTGTGGGGCTGGAGCTGCTGGAATTGACTCCCAGAACCCCCAGGTGAGAGCTGTCCTGGCTGATCCCAATTCCTTCATCCCCAGCTATGCCGACAGGTGCCAGTGCAGCCAGACATAAAGACAAATGCTTTATTGATTCCACAGCCTGAGAAAGGGATTGGGAATGTCATAGGAAGTGTTGGTCCTGGGCCCAGGGCTGCTGGCCCTGCCCCTCCACCTCCCACCCCAGCCTAGGGGTACTACCTGCTGGGATCAGCTGGGGATCCGCTGGGATCTTTACCTGGGCAGGGATAACCAGCCACTGGCTCACTGCCAGATCCATGGTCACCACATAACTGTAAGGCATCAACTGCCCACGTGTCCCATCGGGGACACACGGTGACCTATCTGCTACAGTCACCCTTCCTGGCTCCCACTGCACTCCAGGAATGTTCCACACTGCAATCCCAGGGGCAGGCAATGTGAGACACTAGCCTGGAGGAGCAGTGGGATGTTACGTGTGTCCCCATGGAGCAGTTCAGATGCTGCTGTCCCTCCCATGGAGCAGGGAGGTGGCTGAGGTGGATGTGGCACAGGTGTTTCCTCAGGTCCCAAAGCTTCCCACAGTACACTATCACACCTTGGGAATGACCAGGAATGAAAGATGGGAGAAACCAACCAGTTCCTGGTGCTCACTGCTCAGAGAGGGACAGAGATTTTGGGATGTCAAAAATCACATTAAACAACCCATGGAAAACAAAAAACCTGGAAAACTAAATTCAAGAGTCCCAACAGCTTCTCCATTGGGTACACATGGTGATGACAACAGGAGGGAGATGGTCTCTGTACACAACCAACATATGGGATGCACATGGAGCTCGGGGCACAGACATGGGGTGACTCTGGTGGCTCCTGCCCCACCAACTGAGGTAGCTGCAGAACTGTTTTACCATAGGATTCATTACAGTAGGATTTTGAACAAGACCAAAGGAGATGAGCTGTGGTTGGGAGAGCAGGAGCTTCCTCTGCTAGCCAAGGGGCTGCTCTATGCAGGAGCCCTGAGGACCAGGGGTGCTGCTGCAGCCTGGGGCAGGCTGACCCGTCAGGAATCCCTGAAGTGACTCTGCATCCATGCAGGCTTGTCCCACGGATGTCCACGGCCTCCCTGAGGGACAGCGTGCTGCTGGGATCCCTGGAATATGCAAAGTAATGGGGTTTGGTTTGGTTACTCTTCCAGTGTAAAACTCCAGTGTTCCCAACCTGCTGGAGGTGTTGGGAACCAGGGTGTGGGGGTGACAAGCACGGCCAGGACATTGTGGGGTCTCGGGAGATGCCATATTCTCTTCATCTGGCCCCTTGGTCCAGAAGCTTGGTCATTGGAGCAAAATGCTCTTTGGGAATGCTGCCAGCTCCATTCCCTTTTCCTGTCTTCTCCAGTTGTGTTCCCGAACATGAGGGGTCAGCTCTGGCATCAAGGAGCAGGTGAACTCTGCTGCTGTCTGACTGGGATTCACCTGGTCATCTCCCAGGAATGTCAGCTCGGGAAAATTCCAAGCATCAGCCAACAGAGTCAGAGGAATGGTGAAGCATTTTAGATCAGTGGAGGCTCCTGCAATTTGCTCTCTGTGCTGGTCTCCAGGCTTTCCATTCCTTCCACAGCTCAGGGAAGCTCCCAAAATGCAGTAGATTCACCACCCCAGTGCCCCACCGCACACAAACCCAATGCTTGCAGCTTCTCTCCAGGGACACACACAGTTCCTGTGGTCATTTCTCCATCATCTCTGTAGCGACTGCCCTCATTCCCAGCTGGACCACAGGCTGCACAGCTCTTCCATCAGGTCCAAGGAGGGAACAGCCCTTGGCTGGGAGCTCCAACCGGAGCATGTTTGGTGGAGCAGCTTTTGTGGCCTCAGGGCTCATGTTCCTCTTGGAAACGTTACTCTTTGCCTCCGGAGTACTGGGCTGCTGGGCTGCTGGGGTACCAGTGGTGGGCGGGGCATTCCCTGCCTGCTGAAGTGCAGCCAAGGCTCGCTGGTGGATCTTCTCATGGCGCAGGAGATGGTTCCTGCGGGTGAAGCACTTCTTGCAGGAGCTGCAGCAGTGGGGCCGGTCCCGCACATGGGTCCGCAGGTGCTGCTCTAGTGACATGGAACAGGACAGGATCTTACTGCACCGAGGGCACGTCACACTAGGCTTCACCTGCCGCGCCACCGTGGTGCTGGACAGGCTCCCTCTGTCCAGCTCGTCCTTGGGCCGCCCCAGACAGGCTCCTCCAGCATGGATGCCACTGCCCAGCCCATGGGTGCTGCCGCACAGATCCCTGCGCGGGCGGATGCGCAGCTCTGGGTGGACGTTCCCCCAGACCTTGGCACCAAAGGCTCTGTCCTTGATGTGGATGCTCTGGTGGAGGTCTAGATGCTGCTTGTTGCTGAAGACGCTATCGCACACGGGACGGGGCACTCGTAGGGGCCCTCCTTGGCGTGGCTGCGCTGGTGGATGATCAGGTTGATTTTGAGGCGGAAGCGCTTCCCGCACTCCGTGCAGGGATGTGACCACTCCCGCACATACCCGCGGCGGCAGTTGCCCATGAGCAGGTTGCTGGTCTCACACCGGTTTGGCTTCTTCTTGCTCTTGGCCTTGGCTGGATCGTTTTTGGGGCACTTCTGCATCTCCAAGCTGGGAGAGGGTGTGGAATCCTCCGGCAGTGTCGGATGCTCCTCCTCCTTCACCCTGATGTTGGGAGAAGCCCCTTCACATGGCATTCCATCTTCCATGACGGAACATTCCTCTGAAACAGAGGGGCACAGTGGTCACTGAGTTTGTGTCAGCACTGGTGTGGGCACAGCCTCAGGGCAGTGCCTTGTCCCTGTGCTGGCAGTGCTGAGGCACATCCAGTCCTGGGCCCCTCAGGACAAGAAGGATATTGAGGGGCTGGAGCACGTCCAGGAAAGGGAACAGAGCTGGGAAGGAGTTGGAGCACCAGGAGGGGCTGAGGGGGCTCAGCATGGAGGAGGTTCAGGGAGACCTGGCTCTCTCCAATTCCCTGACAGGACGTGCAGCCAGGTGGGGGTCAGGCTCTGCTCCCACGGAATGAGAGATAGGACAAGAGGAAATGGTCTCAACCTCTGCCAGGGGAGGTTCAGGTTGGATATTGGGAAAATTCCTCCTGGAAAGAGCTGTCCAGCACTGGCACAGACTGCCCAGGGCAGGGGTGGAGTAATCACCCCTGGAGGGATTTAACATCCATGTGGATGTGGCACCTGGGGACATGGTTAGTGGTGGCCTTAGCAGTGCTGGGGGACCGTTGGACTTGATGATCAAGGCTTTTCCAACCTCAGTGATTCTGAGGAAAGCCTGGGAGGTGTTAGGAGGAACTGGAGTGAAGCCACGTAAGGACCAAAAGCAGAGGGAGGGCTGGGAGATGCCATGTGGTGTCATCTCCACAGAGCAGCGTCAGCCCTACCCCCTCTCCTCCCTCCCCACAATCACCACAGGCTGTATTCCCATGTCCAGGCTCTCTACCTCCTCCCAGTGTCCCTTCAGCACCATGACAGCACTCCAAGACTCCTGCTTCTCCCTGGTGATGCCTTTGTAAGCTCCAGGACTGGCTGTACCCTCTGCCACCGACACTCCCACTCTGACACAGACAGAACTGGGTGAGCTGGGACAGGGGAAGCGCATCCCTCTGGCATTCTCAGAACTCACCTGGGACAGCTTCTTTGAGGATGCAATTTTCTCCTGAAGCCTCTTCCTTTTTCATCATCTCTTCTGGTGTCTGTGGAGGCTTCTGATTGTTGGGGACACCTGTATGTGGAGGTTTCTGATTGTCCCCATTCTTTGTCTGTGAGGGCTTCTGGCTGTCCTCACTGTGTGTCTGTGGGGACTCCTGGCTGTCCTCACTGTGTGTCTGTGGGGACTCCTGGCTGTCCTCAGTGGGTGTCCGTGGGGACTTCTGGCTGTCCCCAGTGGGTGTCCATCGAGGCTTCTCTCTGTCACTGAGCTCTTGATGCCTCTGGATCTGGGACTGTCTGTCAGGCTTGGACACAGCACTGACTGCTCTTGGGGCTGAGGATAGGGAGTTTATTAGGATTTGGCTGTACCTTCTTCAGATTCCCAAAGTGACCCTTTTCCCCTCACCCCAGCCTTTGCAGAGACACAAACACCTCATCCCTGCTCCAACCACAGCAGGACCCACCCAGGAGAGAAGTTCTAAGTAGCAGAACATGGACCACAGGAGAAGGACAGACTTTTTTCCTCTCCTCCTGGCAGCACATAACAATCCAATCCTTGAATTCCCATCTGGAGCTTGCAGGGCTCCAGGTGAGGATGCCCACGGGGCAGCACCCAACAGGCCTCTCCTGGGATGTCTTTAACCCCTCCAACTCCTCAATCCTTTGCCCACATGTCTTCCCTCATGTTGGCTCTGTCCAGGACTGCATGTCCCTTTCCAACATTCTCCACCTTCCCGCCCAGACTTCACACTCTAAATTCATGCCCCCAGTCTTCCTTGGACCACTCTGCTCCCCTGAGAACAGTAAGAGTTGCTCCAGCCTCCTACTCCTACCACCAGAGCTCCCAGTTCCTCCCCTCCCATGGGAGGCAGGGATGTCTCCAGAAGTTCCAGGGCTCATAGGAGGCCTGTCCAACCACTCCAGACACCATCCCAACCCCTCCCAAGCAGGCTTTGCCTGCTTTTCTCCATGGGATTCATCTGACCAAGCAAACATTCCTCTTTGAATCAAGATTCACAGTGCTCTGGGGTGGTTTAGCCCATGCAGTCAACAGACCCTTGAAACAGTTCATTCAAAAAAAAAAGGGAGATCTCCAGGAATAAATACATCCTCCTGAAACCCACCTGGGTCAGCTTCCATGGAGATTTCATCTCCTGAAGCCTCATCTGCCTGGTCCATCTCTTCTGACGCCTCTGGGGGTTCCTGACCATCTCCAGTCTGTGTCTGGAGGGGCTCCTGACCTCCTTTGTCACTGAGCTCTTCATCCCTCTCAATCCAGGAAAGGATGTCAGGCTTAGACACAGCATAGTCTGCTCGTGAAGCAGAGGACAGGGTGTTTATTAGGAGCTGCGCCAACTTTATCCTGGCAGATCCCTAAAGTGAACCTCCCCACACCCCAGCTCTGGCAGACACAAACACCTCATCCCTGCTCCAATCACAGCAGCAGAGCTGCTTCCTTGGCGTCGAGGCAGGATGCAGCCATGGGCACAGCTGTAGCTCAGGTAGAGAAACAGAACATGAACTGAATTCCCAAAGGAGAGGGAAAAGCTTTGACTGGAGCATTTCCCTCCTGTTTCAGCTTCACAGTGACTTGAGGAGCAATTCTGAGCCACTGTGCTGATGCAGGGATGGAGAAAGTTCTGCTCCACAGGGATATCTGTGGCAGGTGGGACAAGTGAGGAACAGGTTTGTTCTATTCTCACAAGACTGAGTGGGATTGGATCAGTTCCTCACCAAGGTAGAAGGAAATGTCCCTGTTACCGGCAGAGAACAAGAACTGGGTCAAGGTGTGATTATCATTTCATCCAGGTCATTGCTGAATGGTGCTGGGATATCACAGAGTCCCAGAATGGTCTGAGTTGGAAGGGACCTTAAGGATGATCTAATTCCACTCCCTTCCATGGGCAGAGACACCTTCCACTAGACCAGGCCCCATCCAGCCTGGCCTGGAACACTTCCAGGGATGGGGCAGCCACAGTTGCTCTAGGCAGCCTGAGTGCCTCACCACCCTCACAGAGAACAATTCTTTCCCAGTATCCCATCTATCACTGTCCTCTGGCAGTGGGAAGCCATTCCCCCTTGTCCTGTCCCTCCAGGCCCTTGTCCCAAGTCCCTCTGCAGCTCTCTTGGAGCTTCTTGAGGCACTTGAAGTGGCTCTAAGGTCTCCCTGGAGCTTTCTCTTCTCCAGGCTGAATTCCCCCGGTCCTGTTACTGCATCACGATTGTTCCCTGACTCTGGAATCCACTTAGATCGTAATGAGGAACAGCATCTCACGTGGATATTGCTTTATAATAGATATTTTCTGCCTTATTTTCACCGTTATTCACTACAGGAATAGGGATTCTCTCATTCCCTGCTCATTGGTTACAAACAACCGGGAAATGTGTGGGTCTGACAGCCCAGGAGCAGTTCTGCCACCTCAGGACCTGAGGGAATGGCTTGAAGCTGTGCCAGAGGAGGTTTATGCTGGATATCAGGAGAAGGTTCTTCCCCCAGAGGGTGACTGGGCACTGGAACAGCTCTCCAGGGCAGTGGTCACAGCCCCAAACCTGACAGAGCTCAGGGAGTGTTTGGACAATGCTCTCAGGCACATGGTGGGATTGTTGGGGTGTCCTGTGCAGGGCCAGGGGTTGCACTGGATGATCCTTGTGGGTCCCTCCCAACTCAGGATACTACGTGATTCTATAAGGTACATGCACCCAGATCCCCCCAAGCCTTACCCAGGGACACCAGTGTCTCATAGTTGCCCCTCATCACGACCCTGTAGAGATCCTTCTGCCAACGCTCCAGCCTGTCCCATTCCAGCTCATTGAAATACACTGAGATATCGTCGAAGGTCAGTGGCACCTGGAATCACAGCCATTCCACACTGGGATCACCAGGATGTGCCCAGCCGCACCAGAGCCTGTGGACACACAGGAGCTCAGCCCCCAATCCCACTGCCCAGATGCCTCAGGCATTCCCTGGGAAGCTTACCTTGGGGACTTCTCCCCGGGAGCTTGGGGGCAGCCGCAGAATCCAGAAATTCCTGTTCTTCAGGAGGTTCTCCACGTTGTTCAGGCGCTGCTGGAGCTGCCCATAGTCCTGAAGGAGGCTGCCCAGGGCAGCCAGGCTGCTGCCCAGTTCCCCCACCAGGTTCTCACAGGCCAGCAGTCTCCGCTCCGCTTGCTCTGTGCGGCTCCGCAGCTCCTGCAGCTCCGTTGTGCCTTGCACTGCCTTCTGTCGGGGGCTGCCCGAGACCTGGGGGGCAGCCGGGCAGATTTAGGCCCTGGGTGAAGGGTGGTTAGGGGCTGGGGACCTGCTCAGGACCTTCCATGTTTCTCAGGGACCTGCAAGAGTCTGACTGACACTCCTTCATCCCCCAACTCAGCAACCCCAAGGGAAACCCACACATCCTCCCCTTCCCAA
>NW_008674413.1:8420-8643 GCF_000695815.1 Acanthisitta chloris
TACCAGCCCCATCTCTCCAAGGACCAGCGCCCCTGGGGGAACCCTCAACCCCCCATGAACCAGCTCTCCTGGGAATCCCCTATATCCCCCTGAACTGTCACCCCTCAGGGACCTGCTTCTCAGCCCCACATCTCCCATCCCCAGATCCCTCAGGGAACCCCCAGCCCTCCAGGACCAGCACACCTGGGGGGTCCCCCAGCCTCATCTCCCATGGGAAACCCTT
>NW_008674413.1:8743-9011 GCF_000695815.1 Acanthisitta chloris
GACCCCTCATCCACAGAGGTCCTCCAGCCTCACCTCACCTCCCCCAGGACCAGCACCCCTGGGGGACCCCTCAATCCCCCTGAACCAGCTCTCCTGGGGACCCCCTCATCGCCCTGCACTGTCATCCCTCAGGGACCCCCCACTCAAACCCATCTCCCCTAGCCCCAGGACCCCCAGAGATCCCCAAGATCAGCACTCCTGAGGGTCCCCCAGCCCCACCTCTCCTGGGACGAGCACCCCTGGGGGATTCCTCAATCCCCCTGACCCA
>NW_008674414.1:0-536 GCF_000695815.1 Acanthisitta chloris
ATGAGGTGGAGCCACAGGAGATGCTATGAACGTAAGCCCCCCTAAAACACTCTGAACATTTTTTTGCCTCTAGTACAAGTACAAGGAAGGTTATCGCAAGCAGCTTGGCCACCACATTGGGGCGCGGAACATCGAGGACGACCCCAAGATGGTGTGGTCGATGCACGTGGCCAAGATCCAGAGTGACAGGGAGTACAAGAAGGGCTTTGAGAAGACCAAGACACGCTTCAGTAGCCCAGTGGACATGCTGGGCATTGTGTTGGCCAAGAAATGTCAAGGGTTGGTCAGTGATGCTGATTACCGTCACTATCTGCACGAGTGGACTTGTCTGCCCGACCAGAACGACGTGATCCATGCTAAGCAAGCCTATGACCTGCAGAGTGATGTAAGTTACTACCTGATTGGTCTTGTTTTGCTAAATTTCCTTGGAATGTAAGCTCTAGGAGCTTTTTTCAGTACTTTTTCTCATTGTGTTTTTCTTTACCTGTTCGAAGAATCTTAATTGTATGTGGAGTGGATGGATCTCTGTGTAGGGA